>NW_026924119.1:0-23266 GCF_032062105.1 Saccostrea cuccullata | reverse complement strand
TGATACGGTCTACCAAGTACTACAGGACAGGTTAGAGTCCAGTACCCTAGGCTATTAATATGGTCTACCGAATACTACAGGACAGGTAAGAGTCCAATACCATAAGCTATTGATACGGTCTACCGAGTACTACAAGACAGGTAAGAGTCCAATACCCTAGGCTATTGATATGGTCTACCGAGTACTACAGGACAGGTAAGTGACTGAACCCTAGGCTATTGATACAGTCTACTGAGTACTACAGGACAGGTAGGAGATAAGTACCTTAGGCTATTGATACGGTCTACCAAGTACTACAGGACAGGTAAGATTCCAATACCCTAGGCTATTGATACGGTCTACCGAGTACTAAGGTCAGGTTAGAGTCCATTACCCTAGGCTATTGATACGGTCTACCAGTACTACAGGACAGGTAAGAGTCCAGTACCCTAGGCTATTGATATGGTCTACCGAGTACTACAGGACAGGTAAGAGTCCAGTACCCTAGGCTATTGATACGGTCTACCGAGTACCACAGGACAGGTAAGTGACTGAACCCTACGCAGTACAGTTAAGGCAACATTTTCTATAAAAACTCACGGAATCTGATACATATAATGTTTAACAGTTTTATTTTTTAGCAAGACACTCTAGTTAAAACAGCTATTTGTGATCTTGAAGAGTATGTCCATTGCTTTTCACATCGGTATTTTTTGACATCATGTGACCCCCTGAAGTCACGTGGGCTCCGATTTTAGGTCAAAAAATGGAATGTCAAATTTAACCAAAAAGTGCAAGGGCAAGACAAACAAAAAATTAACTGCACAATGTTTTATGTTGTCACTATGTATCTATTCTTTCTTAAAAGTGATGCTCATTCAGTTAGTTTTCCGATATAACTAAGTTATTCAGCTAAAACAGACAGTAATGTATGAAAAATAGAATATTTTCCTAATTTCATCACGAATTATAAATTAACTAAAGGATTACGAAGAAATGAGCATCACTTTTTGAAAACTATACAATAAAATAAATAATTTATAATAAAAACCTACTTTTTAGATTGTCGCCTTGCCCTTGCACTTTTTGATCAAAAATGAAATCTTGGAAGAGTCAATCTAAATTTAGTTTTCAAACGCATAACTGACCCAGCATGGGAGATAACTCTGGAGTACTTGATATAGTTTGTTCACCTCGTAAATTTAAAATAAATATACATGCGGGCAGGACTTGACTCTTTTTTTTACTAAATCAAACGGTATGCATAAAAATCCTTGACATTTCTTTCTTTTCTGTGTATTCGTTCTCCATACGTTGTATACATTTAATGTCTTTCAAACCTCCCGCATTTCCTCAACGATGTGTATATACACGTAGTATTTCACACAAATAGGTATAAATATTGCCGATATATTTATGTAGAACACAAATGGTTAATTAAAATATAGCCTTCATTAATAATTAATTAGGATCTATCTCCCCTCTCTCACTACTGTACGCATAGGCGTCGAAACCGAGGAGGGGGGGGGGGGGGGGCTTAGCCTCCGTACTTAATATTTGCAAATTATATACATAATGTAGGCATTGGAATTTGCCTTTTTCTTTTGGCTTAACCCCTTCCCTCCCCCCTTTCAATCAGCCCGCTTTCATTTTGCTTCCGACGCCTATGGTACACACACTTGTGTTAATATTTTTTCTTTCTGCATACGAGGTAATGTTCTATGATCGCTTTCAATCAGACTGCTTACTGTTAATTAAGGGATATAAACTAAGTTATAAGTTTAAGGTACTAATTAGAAAGAATTGGGGTATACTGCTGTATTTGTTAAGGGGACAGCTATTTTATTTTAAGGGTGAGGGACTGGCAGATTTTAAAAATAAATACTTGCAGATCAGTGATCTCCCCCTCCCACGAATCAAAGTTTTTTTTTTTGCATTTTTTTTTTTTTTTTTGCATATAGGATTTTCAATGAAGAGGAGAATAAAGAAATAATCTGTCCTTCATCTTATTGATCGGAAATAAATATTAATCTGTTCTTCATTGACATGAAAATGAAAAAAAAAATCTGACTTGGAAAAACTCGCCCCCCCCCCCCCCCCCACCACCACCCCCTTTCCTTCAGAACAAATGGTGGTCCCCTATCCTATTTTGAAACAATTAGGGGGATCTCTAGTCTCCTGTTTTTGGTAATATTATTGAAAGATAAATGAACACAATGCACATGCTGGAAATAAGATCTTGATATTCATTAGTACCCTCCACACAAAATAGTAAGAAAGTTAAGAAATTCATTTCTTAATGGCCTTTTCAAAACCTGTACAGTTAATATATGAAAAAGTCAAATTATTATTTATCTAGACAATTTTATTTAATAAACATTTCTTTTCAAATCCAATGACAGACTGTAGGAATGCTGGGCAGGTGCAAATTATTTCCATCATCTCATGTTCTTGTGGATAAAATGAATTCTGAAAATAGAAGAAAATTAGGAAATACCATTATTGAAAGTAATTTGTGTTTAAAAAATGAAATAAAAAAATGCATGGAAACATTTAACTTAGAATTTACATACATTGTGTAACGTGAAGCGGTCAACCACCCAAGGGTTAAACAGGCTCGCCGTTGCTTAACTTGCCTGAAATAGAGGGAGACTCTACCGCATCACCAGAAAAGCTAGCTCACTGGCGAGGCAGTTTTAGTTCCCTATATACTATCCGCTACACATGTTTTCAATTCTTCTGTTAGGTTTTATTATCAAAACTTTGTATGGTTTATAGCTTATATTGAGCATACCATTTTCCTTAAATGATGGATTAACTTGCTGCCTGAATGAATCCATTTTCCAACATCTGGGAGTAGCTAGGCCTACAACACAATATATATGCAGTTATATGCTATGAGATTACTAAATATACATTGTAATGGATAAAATGGCATTACATTTGACATAACAAATTATGCTACATTGTATATTGTAGTGAATTTATGTTATTGATATAAATGAAAAAAAAAATACATTACAAAACTTCTCTGGGAAAGTGAAACCTCTGACATTTACAATAGTTATTGATAGAATATTTTCTATAAAAAAATTTTCTAAGTTTCCCCTTTACCAAAATGAAAAAAAAAACAATATGTAAAGCACATGCAAACTTTGAAAATGTGAAATGCTTTAGAAGTATACATACCCTGTGGAGAAATGATGCATTTTTTTAATTTATTCACTCTTTACGCCTGAAACTCTGGACAGCTACAATGATAAAAGTATTATACAAATATTTTTTAAATTAATGTACATGTACATGTAATCTAAACAAAAAATGATTTTTTTTTTCATTAATTTAGATATTCTAGAAAATTACAACCATTGATCTGAAGTGGGGCTTTTATGTTTTCAACACAATGTTACGGATATTTTTTTTTAAATTGTGTAGCATATTTGTATGTCAAAATACATTATTCTTTGTTTAGGCCTAGTCACTGGTGAATCATTGACTGAAACAATGAAAACATCTCATTCAATTTAGTTTAAATTTGTGTTACAGATGATCTCCATTATTACACATATTGTCTCAAAGAAAATGAGCTAATTGACAGGAACTCAGTACATATTTAGTGCAATTAATTTTTAATAATTCTAAAAAGTGTGCAACTTAGTATAGGAGGGGGGAGGGGGGGGGGTTGTTACACACAAGGCACTGCATAATTAGGCTACAGTTTTTCACTGACTGTACTAATACATTTAAATGAACATGAACACACTCGGGTTTTTTTTTATGTTAACAAAAGCATGTCTACATATTGTAGATCTACACATGTACCTATACTTATGCGTATACATACCTGGCCTAGATTAAAGTGCAGTGATTGATCTACGGAGCTTGAGCTGGTGCAAATCGTCTCAGTTTTCTGACATTTTCCGAAATAATGTCCTCATATTCTTGTAAAATGGAGAAGCAATGCCTTGTCTCTTATTTTATCCCTATTTTCTTTAAAGATTGTGTGGTTATTGCATTTAAATCCACTGCAAATCTCAGCTGATGTCGCGACGTTTTTAGATGTAAACAACATTCCGTGTCACCGAGTGCAAGCGCTTGGCTGAAGCCGAATGCAGACAAACGACACATTAAAAAGACAATCGTAACTACTCGGCCATTTTCCGAAAGAGAAATAACCTCGTACGCAGACTGTGTAGGAATCGGCAAATCACCGCACTATTTCTAGTCACGTGGTAGACAAGATGGCTGCGCCCAGCTATCCCATTTGTTTATGTTGTGGGGCAGCAAAAAGCAAATATTTTTGCATTTCCAGCAAAAAGTGTGTCTTGTTTAAAACAGAATCAATACTAAGTTTATTACTGAAAAATGAGGTGGACCTGACACCAATTAGAAGTCAACATATTTGTGACAATTGTCTTAAAACTCTTTCTGCAATACCGAATATTATAGAAAACGTTAAGAAAGCCTGTAAAAGCAATGAATGTAATGTGTCCGTAACATCTACAACAACAACCATCACAACCACGCCCATTGATATTGGTAAACGACCTGCAAAGACACCGCCCTCACAACTTAGGTCAGGTCAGACAAAGAAGAGGGGCCAGCTGGTGAAGTAAGAGATAAAAAAATAACGTATTATTATATTCTACTTCCTTATATTTTGAAATTGTTATTTCATATGGTACTTTTAATTTACACGCTTTGTTTACAAGCAATGAATGACCTATACCCTATGAAAAGTGTGTAGGTTTAAATTTTAATAATATTGAACTGAGTGAGTAATTAAATATTTTGAAAAAGGTCTGTGGAGAAGTTGAAAGTTTCATCAAATGATGCAGAGGAGTCCAGTTCTACCAAGGCATGCCGTAAACTACGTTTTGTGTCAACAGATCACTCGTATACGCCTAAGGATTTACAGACTGTGTCAGAGAAATTCTGTGACAACATATTGACAGTTTGCTGGAAAAAATATTGAATCCAGTTTTTGAAAAGTATAAAGTAGTTTATTTAGTAAAGCTTATAATTTCCCATGCTTTCATTTTTTATGTGAATATCTTGACATTATCTACATGTGTGCTTCGTATATGATGCAAATAATGGGTGTTGATAAGGTGTGAAAAAAATGATTAAAAAAAAATCATATATATTATACACTCACTGATGATTTTTTTTTTTTTGGAAAAAGAAGAGACTTCAGTCTTGAATGTATAAAAAAAGAGACTGAGACATGAAATTTTAATTACTTGGAGAACACTGATTTTTTTTTTATGCACCAGCAAGGCAAAGTCAAGATATTTCTACTTTAAAGTATTTATTGTTATTTTTTTGTTAATTTGAAGTTGACTTATTAAGTTATATGCTTCCTGGTTACATGTAGTGGTATATACAGTCAAATTGTTATTTTGATTTTAGAATTTTCCTCCATCTAAGTAAAATTTTTGTCAATTATGCTGTGTCTGTATATACCACTGCATTTGTTGATTTTAGTTTAGTTCGCATGTGTTATTTATTTTTCAGCTGTTTGAATTTCAACACGTAAAAATCTCTCCAGATTATTCCCAGTGAAGGGTTATCACATGTAAGGAATGCTGTTGTAGCAAAGGAAAATATATGCCAATTAGAACTATCGAATTTATGGAGATCCATTGTTGAAACAGTTTGTATTGAAAAATATTTATTGCATGTAATTACTTGTAGAATACATAAATATCTATACTACCGGTATATATTCACTA
Organism: Saccostrea cuccullata; assembly: GCF_032062105.1. NCBI lineage: Eukaryota > Metazoa > Mollusca > Bivalvia > Ostreida > Ostreidae > Saccostrea > Saccostrea cuccullata. The sequence goes on along the minus strand of NW_026924119.1, from coordinate 17,552 downwards.
TATATATACTGGGTATCAAGGCATGTTTTCAGCCATTCAGTTGAGAACATCCAGGTTCAAATCCTGGAAACCCATTACTTAAAATTTTCATGTCTTTAAATAATTTTTTGGTAAAACATTGTCTTCATTATTTTGTAATTAACTGATTATAAAGATAAAGATAGCACATTTTTCTTAAAATACTTATATATGAATTAAATTTATATTGCAATTATATTCATATTATTTACTAGTACAGTAATTTGAAATTTCATAAACATCATTTTTGAAGATTAGAAATTGTAATATTTTTGTTCTTTGGGTTTATTTTCAGTGATTGTACTTCAATAATCAACAAACAACTAGAAAAATTGATTTATGGGAGGAAAAGTGTCCTTCTTAAAAAAGGAGCAGATATTCTACAAGGTTGCGACATCTTTGCGGCTTGCATTAATGAAATGCAGTCAACCTGCCCCCTTCTCTTTGAGGTTTTATCCATGTGTTTAGGGACCGTTGATTCATCAGAGAAAAAGATAGCAACACTGGCCACCATTTATGGCATGATCCTTCATAGCAGGGACCCCCTTGCCTCTGGAATACAAAGAATGTATTCAACTTTAGCAATTCGATATCATGTAGATAACAAGGTACTTAAGTGAAATTGAGTAAAAAGCGTTTGACATACATGTACCCTATCTTTCAAACAAACACAAAACCAACAAACAAACAAAGAAAGAAAAAATATACATTTACATATTTAAATACATTCTTATAATACATCTATGGATTGGAAAATGCATTCTTTTAAATGTATAGTTACAGTAATTAGAATTTATTATTTATTTACCGGCATGCTTTATTCTTTATAGCTCATGCAGAGACTCAATAAAGTCCACATCACTATGTCTGATTCGTCAAAAAGAAATTTGATTAAGGAGCTAGGAGGAGCACTTGAAGAAAACTTGATTAAAGATATTTGCAGTGGGAAAAATGGCAAATTTAATGGTGATAATCTGGACATAAGGGTCAATACAAATGATATACGAATGACCAACAAAGACAAGCACTACCATTTCTTTGCTTCAAATTTTGTAATGGACAGAGTGATGCCAGAAATTTGTGCTATTCAGGAGGCACCTGCTGTGTTTGCACCAGATGTAGATATTGACATAAATAATTTTTTTCTTAGTGACACTGAAGTAACAATTTATAAAGACAGTTTGAAAGTTCTTCTTGGTAGGGTCATGGCAGAAAATATTCCTGCATTTGAGTGGTTTAAAAAGGTTATACCTGGACATATTCCCCATATGTATCAGGAGGAAATGGCCAATCCTTCGACAATACATCCCCTGCCCCTGTCCTTGAACAATGAGTGTTCATATGAAGGTTGTCTCAAGATACTACAGGAATATACTGAATGGATTAATAAATGGTACAGAAAAGCAGGCAGAGGTATTTCCTTGTTTCTAAATATGAATAACCTATTTAAGAGAGTATTAATGATTATGTCTTATTTTAATACAGTAATTCTAGGGAAAAAAGTGATATAACTTACCTGTGAAAAATTTGTGAATACATAAATCTAGTATTTAGAATCAATTGATCAACTTCATTTCTCACAGCAAATGAGTTAGATGGACTCCAAGTTCCTGTAGGTGGGGACCAGTTAACAAGAGTGAGATTTCAAGGCGCAAAAGTATGGCTGGTTGCCATACAATACAAGAGCGGATGGAACAACTTAACCCGATCATCATTGAGCTGTTTCACACTTTACAAGACTTTATAGAGGTAAAGTCCAACAACCTTTTCATCCAGTTATTATAGTCTAAAATTAAGATGTGCATTGCATTCTCATCTGGTTAATAACATTTTATATGACATGTATTAGATATTCCTATTCAGACACTTCATTTTACAGAAAATGTGCAAGAAGTTCTTGAAAATAAACCAAGGAAGAGATGTTGGAACTTTGGCTAACCTTAAAGTTGAAATCCAAAGAACAAATGTAAATGGAAATGTGAAAAGTAGATTTAAGGTACTGATTTATTAAAAAAGATCAAATGTTTACTGTTTTTTTTTTTATTTAAAAAAAAAAGATTATTAAATCTCCAATGTCAGATGATAATTTCAGTATTCATTATTTATTTTTTTTAATAAATAGGCACATGAAGATTTCTTCACTTCTGTGGGTCATTCATGCTTCCTGACTTATATAATGGAGAAGTTTCAAATGACCAATTTGTCTGACAAACCTGTGCATGATGCTGTTCCTGATAATATTTCCAATCTTCAACTGACAAGAAAAAAGGCCATTTTGGATGTTCTGCTCAATGAAATTCTTGCAGACCTGTATATTCCATTTAACACTCAGGTCAGTATGATATTAGTATAATTACTGGTATGATTTTAAAAAAAATATTTTACTTTGAAATGCTCCTTCTTAGCAAAATTCTTAAACATTAGTTATAGAAATCTTTTTTTATTCCCACAGGATCCCAACAAAGTCAACATATCTGTACAAGTTGGAGGACATTCTTTCAATGTTACTTCAAATGTTATTGACAAAATAGTGACAGTACCTATCAAGATTAATGAAAACATTTTTCACATTAAAGTTTCTTTATCCGGAGTGAGGGGAGGATGCAAATTAGATGTCAATGGAGTGGAACTCTACATAAAGTGCACAGATCCAGACAATGGCCATCAAGATGACCTTCATAATTATGTGATGAATTACCTGCAATGGTATTTTGTAGTTCTTCAGTTTCAAGACACTGTACACGAAGGTGATATCAAAAGAATGAATGTCATTTTGAAAAAAAATGATTCCCTTTTTCTATTCTCATTCAGCATTGTCGAAATACTTTACCGAGTGCATAGATTATATTCTGAAAACGGAAATCACTCTGCCCCCGGATTTTGCGTTAAGTGTTTGTGCAGCATCATTTGTAAATGTTCATGGAGGTGAAGGAAAAAACAAGGCAGCAGATATGCATAAAGAAAATGAGGTCAAGTTACTAAAAGATTTAATAAGAGGTTTAGGAGCAAACAAAACTGAAAACTCCATTGTTGCTATATCTAAAGCAGCTCCTGTCATACAAAAAATTGTACAAAATTATGACAATATGACACTGATTAAGAAAATTAACACAAGTCACAAGAAAAGGTCGTCAGAGGAGGACATTGGGGCCATGATTAAAGTTTTGAAGAAAAACTCTCCCTGGATTTACAATAAGGAACGCCGATTAAATTCCTTCAAAGGTTTCGAGAAATCACCTTTTTCATTTGATCAAACACTGTTTAAAGTGACCGTAAAAAATACCATTAAGAGGCTGCTGAGGGATATTCCAATTCCACCGGAAGATGATGAGGATGAAGAACAAGAAAGCGGTGAAGAGTCTGACACATTTTCTGCGGAGGAGGAAGACTGAAATTTTGTGTATATCGGGTATGTGCTTGTACAGATCTGTACTAAGGAGCTTCAATCATTTACAATCACCATGAAATTAAATTATTTGTATAAATTACCTTTTAAGTTCACATCAAACTTTTGCTCCTGCAATTGCTGCAGCAATCTTTTGGTGGTCCGCAGAATAATGAATTGTTAAATCCAAAGTACTTTAATATAAAAAGTCTGAGGCAAGTTTCAGAATTTTTACAATACTGTATGACTTCTTCACTTAGTCCCTTTCTATTTTTGGCAATGTCATTATTATTGAAATAGAGTACTGCTGTGCACTGGGCTCCACTTCTACCAGCCCTTCCAATTTCTTGAAGATATTTTTCAAGTGTTGTAGGGGGTCTGCAATGGATGATCCTGGTAATGCACCTGGCATCCAAACCCATACCGAGTGCAACTGTTGCAAATACTAAACGTAGTATAGGGTTTTCCTTTTTTTAACTCCGTTATCACATGGCTTTTCATGGCCTCTGTATAATCTTTATGGAATTGTGCAAAGATACGGTTTTCTGGATTTGGTTCACCTACATACTGATGCTCCCTTAATTCTGAATTCACATACTGATAAAAGTAACCCAATGATTCTAAATTCTCCACGTAAACTATAGTCACAGGGAAATTTTCCCTCTTCTCTTTAAGCTCTTCACACAGAGGTTCAATAATTGTGTCCAACTTTTTAACTTTGTTAATATTAGGAGGTCGCACAATCTTTTCCAAGAAAATATTTGGCCTGTCGGGATTGGCTTTGATAATGACTGGATTTATATACTGTAGCACTTTTCCAAGACTTTCTATTGAGGTTTCAGTCGCTGTTGCTGTCAGTGATAAATGTGCTGCAGATGGAAACAAACAGGTTAGGTCTCCAAGTTTCTTAAACTTTGGTCTGAATTCTTCTCCCCTGTAAATATATTTTGTTCAAGGAAAAACTCATGCAAACCTTTAGAAGATTAACTGTGCTTTATTTCATGTATTTGGTCACCTAACAAATGAGGATGACCCATGAGTGCACAGGCACTTGTTTTGTAAAAATAAGTAGGGGTGCTCCATATAAGGAACAAGTGCCTGTGGATGAGTAGCTAGGATTTAAGATACTAGTAATTCATATCATTTTAATGAAGGAATGTCCTTGAGTTATGCGAGATGTTTTGCCTTTTAATAATTTTACCTTAGTCATTTATCATGTGAGGGACTGATATAGGCCTATACTTTTTAATGGAATATTTCTGTATTTCCTTACCATTCCTCTATCATGTGAACCTCATCAATGGTCACACAACAGACACCCTCCTGAAAAACTTTTGAGCGCAGAATTCTACCAAACTTTTTAGAGAAAATTGCTTCTGGATGACTGTAAAGGATCTCAACATCACCATCTGTGATACGCTGCATGTCTTTTGTGACCAGCTTTAAATGAAAACAACAACAAATAATTTTTTTATACTTTTATTTTTTTTTCTTTATAGTGGTTATAGTACTACCTGGTATAATTAGGCTAGTTGAAGCAATACACCACGACCTGAATTTAAATGCATTCTCATTAAGTATAAAAGACTGCAGATAAATGATCCTGGTGAGTTTTGTATTCATTAGTACAAATTTAGTAGTTTTGACTTTAATACAAATACTTTCCCAATATCTGAAGTTCTTCCATTAAGACCATTTAACATGTTTAAGTGCAGTTATACAGCTGTAGCTTCATCATGTTTAGGGGTGTGTGTTATTTTCTATTGACTGTACCGGACCATAGGGAAACTGTGTAATTGTTAAAATATATAAATAGATATATACTAAAATACAAACATAATAACAAGAGCACCCTATGTATCGGACCTATGAAATATCTGATCGATTTATATGTACGTTTTAGGGGTGTACATGTACCTTCGAGACAGTTTCTTCTTCATCATCCGCGGAACGACACCCGGTTCCTTCAAAATTCAAGCACAAGGCCTTTACCCCCTTAGAGGAAAGGAAAGAAACTTGATCTACAATAATCGAGGTTAAGGGGGCAATGACAATGACGATCCCAGCTCTTTCTCTTTCGCCTTGTAAAAACCACGGGAGTAATTGGTACAGGACACTTTTACCATAACCAGTTGGTAACACACTTATAACATCCCGTCGCTCCCATAAATTTTTAAGAGTTTCCAACTGCTTTTCCTTTAGCGAAAAATCAATTCCCAACTTATTCCGAGCAAATTCGAGACTCTCCTCCATGTTGGGGAACTATACATGCGGTATCACTTCCGGCGAATAATTTAAGAAGGTTTTCTCCTCTCTGCTTACGAGGTTATTTATCGTTCACGGAAATGGCCGAGTAGTTACGATTGATTAAAAAGAGAATTATTTCAAAGACATGCTATTTTATATACAAGAAAATCACTAATTATTTTCTATTAAAACATGAAGATATTGTTGTTTATTACAAATTGTTGCCAATATCGGTAAATAAGTAATTTTAAGCACCATTTCCTTATATAGATTAATCAGGGCGGAGCAACTGTCATGACGTCAGACCTCATTATGACTTCATTACCATATTTTTTTCATGTGTTGCCTTAACTGTACTGCGTAGGCTATTGATACAGTCTACTGAGTACTACAGGACAGGTAGGAGATAAGTACCCTAGGCTATTGATACGGTCTACAAAGTACTACAGGACAGGATAGGTAAGATTCCAGTACCCTAGGCTATTGATACGGTCTACCGAGTACTACAGGACAGGTAAGAGTCCAGTACCCTAGGCTATTGATACGGTCTACCGAGTACTACAGGACAGGTAAGAGTCCAGTACCCTAGGCTATTGATACGGTCTACCGAGTTCTACAAGACAGGTAAGAGACCGAACCCAAGGCTATTGATACCGTATACCAAGTAATACAGGACAGGTTAGAGTCCAGTACCTTAGGTTATTGATATGGTCTACCGAGTACTACAGGACAGGTAAGAGTCCAATACCCTAGGCTATTGATACAGTCTACGGAATACTACAGGACAGGAAAGAGTCAATTACCCTAGGCTATTGATACGGTCTACCAAATACTACAGGACAGGTAAGAGTCAAGTACCCTAGGCTATTGATACGGTCTACCGAAAATACTACAGGACAGGTAAGAGTCCAATATTTTAGGCTATTGATAGGGTCTTCCAAGTACTACAGGACAGGTAAGAGTCCAGTACACTAGGCTATTGATACGGTCTACCGAGTACTACAGGACAGGTAAGAGTCCAATACCATAGGCTATTGATATGGTCTACCGAGTACTACAAGACAGGTAAGAGTCCAATACCCTAGGCTATTGATATGGTCTACCGAGTACTACAGGACAGCTAACAGATCAGTTCCCTAGGCTATTGATACAGTCTACCGAGTTTTACAGGACAGGTAAGATTCCAGTACCCTAGGCTATTGATATGGTCTACCAAGTACTACTGGACAGGTAAGATTCCAATACCCTAGGCTATTGATACGGTCTACCGAGTACTACAGGATAGGTAAGAGTCCAGTTCCCTAGGCTATTGATATGGTATACCGAATACTACAGGACAGGTAAGAGACTGAACCCTAGGCTATTGATACGGTCTACCAAGTACTACAGGACAGGTTAGAGTCCAGTACCCTAGGCTATTGATATGGTCTACCGAATACTACAGGACAGGTATGAGATCCATACCTTACGCTATTGATACGGTCTACCGAGTACTGCAAGACAGCTTAGAGTCCAATACCCTAGGATATTGATACTGTCTACAAAGTACGACAGTACAGGTAAGAGTCCAGTACCCTAGGCTATTGATACGGTCTACCGAGTACTACAGGACAGGTAAGAGTCCAGTACCCTAGGCTATTGATATGGTCTATTGAGTACTACATGACAGGTAAGGGTCCAGTACCCTAGGCTATTGATACAGTCTACCAAGTACAATATATGTGACACATTTGTATCTATAAAGTATTAGGCTATCAATACATTCTACTGAGCACACTATTAATTGATACACCTGTACTTAAGCTTTTGATACATTGAATTTTTTTGCATTGTAATTTGTAAGAAAAATTTATGTGACACACCTATACATGTACATACTAAGATTTTTAATATTATATTGAAATCATGATTGATGTAGTTGTTATGATGAAAATTTCATTGGTCATCAGAGTTAAAATATAATGGAATTCAGGTATATTTTTTAGTAATTTGATCCTGTACTGATCGCTCTGTGAGAGTGCATCTCTCATCTGCTGCTTCATATGGTAGGCCACTTCTCTTACATATGAGATATACTATGGCCTCTTTAATCAACACCAGGTTCATGTAATACACACCCATACTGAAAATAAAAAAAACGCAAATAAGAAATTTTTAAATGAGGTCAAAAGAAATAAGATTGCATTGCTTCAAAATACAAAATTAAATTTATATATTATTTACTTTGAAACATTATTATCTACATATCGTGCTTTTTCACACTTTCAAATAATTCTTCACACACAGTTGTATACAAAGCGATACGAGTTAATCTTAACTTATATCCCTTTTAAATTATTCCCACAGATGACCCATGCAAATAAGGTGAAAATAACATGTACATAGAGGCTCAAATTTCATGGAAAAGAACAAAAACATACAACATGTTTTCTATCAGGATATTTTCCAGGTGTTGATTTTGCAGGTGTTGATATGAACTGTATCTTTTGAAGATGGATCTGAAAGTCATTTTATGAATTTAGTGCAAAAGGAAAATCAATACATTGTTAAATAAAAAACTTAAGGAGAAACTAGCAAAATTACCTAGGTACTGGCTTGCTGACACACACTTTTTCTGTCAGCACTGTTTGTAGATGCTCCATAACCTTCAAAAGGTGTAACAATGTGACTCATGAACAAAGCACAATAAAACACAAAAGCAGATAGAGCAATTAAAAGTGACAGATTACATCCCAAATCCCACAAAGTAATATAAATGTATACTTACCCCTGAGCTTATAAATTTCTCCCCAAAACAGAACTTTTTTGTAAACTCCTTTTACATCAAATAAGGATTTTTTATGAATTGATGATGACGTGCATGATCAACTTCTTCACTGTAAAATTAAATATTCAAGATGACTGGACATTCGAATTTGAATTTTAAAAAAAAAATGGTATTGCAATGAAACAAAAGCATTATTTTAATTATATACCAGTCTTGTATGGAGCAGTCCATTATCTCCTTCAAATATGCAAGAACACTGTTTACCTGCATATTACATGGAAATTAAATGAATACCGTATATACTCGATATACATTTAATAAGCTTATATATCAGATGGACAATATAAATCCATACTTTTAATAGCTCGCCTATAACGTTAATAAAAAAAAACCGAAATTATTACGACATTTACTTTTTTACAACTGAAACGTTAATAAAAAAAAATTACTTGACATTTGAACAAGATAATGTGATAATTTTTTAAACCTAATCTACCTGTTATTTGTTAACACTTAATAAATTATGATAATAATGTAACAAATGATGCTCTGTTCTACTCACGTGACTGTTTATGAAATCTGTTTGTATTCCTGAAGGGAGAAGAACGAAGTGAAGTATTTACACTGTGTACTAACAATTAATCACTTAAAATGTACAAGAAAATTTTATTTCTAAAAGCTTTGATATGAAATATTGATCACTCACTGTTCTGGCTTGATACAGCCTCATTTTCAACTTCCTCATCTCTGTTCTCAATGATGCCATCTTCCATTTTCTCAACATTATCATACCTGTTCTTAGTATCTACATTGTTTTCAAGTTCGTTGACTTTGCTCCCAACGGCCTTGTGTCTTCTGATTCAAATGCAATGGAAATAGTATTCTTTCAATGATAATATCGATAAATTTAATGCTTAGAAAGTATTAAATTGTTTCATAAATTAATACATTAATTACTCTTTTAAAGTATTAAGGTATAGAAAAACCAATTTTCATGAACATGTTGAAGACTATATTGATACAAATATTACATATATATAGACACATTTAATGTGCCATAATTAAAACAAAAATACATTTTACACTGTAATTTACTCTAATTACTTACTCTACATTATCCTTTACAGTGTCTTCTGATTTTCCATACCTGAAATATTCAATTTATATAGTACAAATTTAATGTATGAATTGTATATATGAAATCATAATCCAACTATATTTATAGCTACATGTAAATATTAAAAATGTTTGAACAGTTCAACAGCCAAAGATGTTCAAATGTTTAACTGAAGGCTAACCAAAACATACTCATAGCCAAGTGCAAAACAGATACTTGTACATGTAACAATATTTCACCTAATATATTTAAATGACCTTAAAATATAGGTAAGTGTTGTACCTGTAATATAGACTGCACTACATGTGTATAGACATAAATATACTTTTTGTAAGAGGCAAACTCATGCTTCTAAAATTTAATCATTATCATACTACATGACTAAAGCTGATTCAAAAATGTACTAATTACATATATGACTATCAATAAAATGGGCCTTTATCTAGAGCATTCCATGCAGTTTTGTAAACTACATTGTATATATCTGTCTTATGTCTTGATTTATGTCATATACAGCAATACTGGCCGCATTCTTATGAGTTTCTGGTCCTTATTATAAGTATTAATGAAAACTCTTATACACATAACTCTTGGACAGTATTTTTTCTCCAGGTATTCAAACATGTATGAGTGGAAGGATTTTTTTAAGTTCATAAAAAACTTTTTTCATACCCCATTCCTGACTTAGGAGTAAAAGGCATATCACTCCTCTTTGTGTTAATTTAATTTGTTTCAACTGCAACATAAACAAGTATTCACAAGGGTGGCATTTCTGTGGATTGTACCCACCTCCCCCATATATATATATTTGGAAACTAAACACTACAGATATCCCAGGATTTGAAAAATTAATTAAGGATAAAATGCATTAAATAGAGGATAAACTTTGCTCTTTAAGCTACTTTCGAAACCAAGCAAAGCTACTCAAGATATCGAATTCATACAGTACTTTATACTGAAAAATGAAAAGTATAGGTACATGGAATTAAACAAATTTTCCAAGACATTTTCATATTATCTGTAGTACCAACCAATCAGAATTTAAGGTCAAGGTTAAAGTTTTAACTGACAGACAAACAGACAGATTGCCAGACCAAAAACGATATCCTCAAAATCTTCAATTAGGGATACAATTTTGAATTTCTCAGACTAATTCAAACTACAATATATATTTAGATCTACAAATAATTAACCTGCATTGTAATGCAACTACCTTCTCCTATACTGTAAAATCACATATTTTCGTGAGGTCAAATTTTTCGGTGTTTGAGGAAAATCTCTTGGTTCGTTGGGATTTGATTTCCTGGATCAAGATTTAATGAGTTCTTTTGTATGTAACATTTTAAATTTCGTGGTGGACATGAATATGTGGGTCTCTTTAAACCTCAAAAACAACAAAAATTAAACCCTGACGAAAATTTGGGATTACACAGTATTATATAAAAGAGGAACTTCTTTTTTTTATGAAATGAAATTATCAAAATATGGAGTGATTGAAGACAGTTAAAAAAATTTACTTTTTAAGTACTTTGTTTTCATGAAGAATGGGCTTTAAATGATTTTTTACAGAAAATAAAATTTTCATTAAAATAAATACTTAGTTTTAAATATCTTAATTGGATTCCTTCTTAAATCATATTCAATATCTAAAGCACATTTTCCAAATGACTTGCACATTATAAAAAAAATTCTTTTAAAGAGAAAAACATAACAATATACCCAGTTTTATCAATCCCACCGAGAATAATATATAAGTAATGCAATATGAAAAGTTGTATTAGTGTATGGCGTTTCATGAAAATATCTTGAAAAATATCTTTAAATTGAATCCTTAAAAACTTGATATAGATGATAAATTCTTACCAAATTTTGTATACTGTTACCAACTATTATTCGCGTCATTTTTATTTGTGATTCATTAGTTTAGAATCATTCAGTTACAATTAATTTTTGTGACTGAGAAAACATTTTCTGCAAATACTTATCAAAATTATTGGTTCACAGTGATTAATATTATTCGCAAATAAAAGTAGTTCATGGAACACACAAATATTTCTCACACACAAATAATAGTTGGTTTACAGTAAATGCATGCTTAAATAAAAATATCTTAAATGGTTTCTTTAAAAGTAAGCAAATACAAATTAAAACAATAAGGGAGGTCACAGGAGTACATGGTCAAAAGTAATACCATGCAAAATCATTGGAAAATACATTCTGAACAACTATTTCTAAATTTTCAAAACTGAGTTAAATGCCATGCAAAATGTAGCTTAATTTGGCTACCTTCCCCTTAAATCACTATATAAAAAAGAACTTCTTTTCTTTTTCTGAAATAAAATTTATCAGATGGTGAATGATGCAAAATATGCAAAATCATAAATTTAACACAGACACAAACATTTACCTCAAAACTTCAAGCTATATTATGCACTGGGTAAAGTAATTTACCTTCGGAGGATCTTTTCTCAGATTAGGCTCCAGATTCTTACCTGTCCTGTAGTACTCAGTAGACCGTATCAATAGCCTAGGGTTCAGTCACTTACCTGTCCTGTAGTACTCAGTAGACCGTATCAATAGCCTAGGGTTCTGGTCACTTTCCTGACCTGTAGTACTCGGTAGACCGTATCAATAGCCTAGGGTTCTGGTCACTTACCTGTCTTGTAGTACTCAGTAGACCGTATCAATAGCTTAGGGTTCAGTCACTTACCTGTCCTGTAGTACTCGGTAGACTGAAAAAATACCCTAGGTTACGGTCACTTACCTGTCCTGTAGTACTCAGTAGACCGTATCAATAGCCTAGGGTACTAGACTCTTACCTGTCCTGTAGTACTCAGTAGACCGTATCAATAGCTAAGGGTACTGATCTCTTACCTGTCCTGTGGTACTCCGTAGACTATATCAATAGCCTAGGGTTCAGTCACTTACCTGTCCTGTAGTACTCAATAGACCGTATCAATAGCCTAGGGTTCAGTCACTTACCTGTCCTGTAGTACTCAGTAGACCGTATCAATAGCCTAGGGTTCAGTCACTAACTGTCCTGTAGTACTCGGTAGACCGTATTAATAGGCTAGGGTTCTGGTCACTTTCCTGTCCTGTAGTACTCGGTAGACCGTATCAATAGCCTAGGGTTCTGGTCACTTACCTGTTTTGTAGTACTCAATAGACCGTATCAATAGCCTAGGGTTCTGGTCACTTTCCTGTCCTGTAGTACTCGGTAGACCGTATCAATAGCCTAGGGTTCGGTCACTTACCTATCCTGTAGTACTCGGTTCATCGTATCAATAGCCTAGGGTTCAGTCACTTACCTGTCCTGTAGTACTCCGTAGACCGTATCAATAGCCTAGGGTTCAGTCACTTACCTGTCCTGTAATACTCAGTAGACAGTATCAATAGCCTAGGGTACTGATCTCTTACTAGTCCAGTGGTACTCTGTAGACTATATCAATAGCCTAGGGTTCAGTCACTTACCTGTCCTGTAGTCCGCAGTAGATCATATCAATAGCCTACGGTACGGTCACTTACCCGTCTTGTAGTACTCAACAGACCGTATCAATGGCCTAGGGTTCTGGTCACTTTCCTGTCCTGTAGTACTCGGTGGACCGTATCAATAGCTTAGGGTTCTGGTCACTTACCTGTCTTGTAGTACTCAGTAGACCGTATCAATAGCTTAGGGTACTGGACTCTTACCTGTCCTGTAGTACTCAGTAGACCGTATCAATAGCCTAGGGTTCAGTCACTTACCTGTCCTGTAGTACTCGGTAAATCGTATCAATAGGCTAGGGTTCTGGTCACTTTCCTGTCCTGTAGTACTCGGTAGACTGTATCAATAGCCTAGGGTTCTGGTCACTTACCTGTCTTGTAGTACTCAGTAGACCGTATCTATAGCCTAGGGTACTAGACTCTTACCTGTCCTGTAGTACTTGGTAGACCGTATCAATAGCCTAGGGTATTCGTCTCTTACCTGTCTTGTAGTATTCAGTAGACCGTATCAATAACCTAGGGTTCGGTCACTTACCTCTCCTGTAGTACTCGGTAAACCGTATCAATAGCCTAGGGTTTGGTCACTCACTTGTCCTGTAATACTCAGTAGACTGTATCAATAGCCTAGGGTACTGGACTCTACCTGTCCTGTAGTACTCAGTAGACCCTATCAATAGCCTAGGGTTCAGTCATTTACCTGTCCTGTAGTACTCGGTAGACTGTATCAATACCCTAGGGTACGGTCACTTACCTGTCCTGTAGTACTCGGTAGACTGTATCGATAGCCTAGGGTATTGGACTCTTACCTGTCTTGTAGTACTCAATAGACCGTATCAATAGCTAAGGTTACTGATCTCTTACCTGTCCTGTGGTACTCCGTAGACTATATCAATAGCCTAGGGTTCAGTCACTTACCTGTCCTGTAGTACTCAGTAGACTGTATCAATAGCCTAAGGTATTGGACTCTTACAGGTAATGTAGTACTCGGTAGACTGTATCAATAGCCTAGGGTACTGATTTTTTACCTGTCCTGTAGTCCGCGGTAGATCGTATCAATAGCCTAGGGTTCAGTCACTTACTTGTTCTGTAGTACTCGGTAGACTGTATCAATAGCCTAGGGTACTGATCTCTAACCTGTCCTGTAGTACTCCGAAGACCGTATCAATAGCATAGGGTTGTGGTCACTTACCTGTCTTGTAGTACTCGATAGACCATATCAATAGCCTATGGTACTATTCTCTTACCTGTCCTGTAGTACTCGATAGACCATATCAATAGCCTAGGGTACTAGTCTCTTACCTGTCCTGTAGTACTCGGGAGACCGTATCAATAGCCTAGCCTAGGGTACTGATCTCTTACATGTAATGTAGTACTCGGTAGACCGTATCAATAGCCTAGGGTACTGATCTCTTACCTGTTTTGTAAGTATCGTTTAAGTGACAGAACTGTGTGAACTTTAAATGCAGTGTGAATTAAGATTTGTTTTTTAGTAATTATACTGAATACATGTAAATTTATAACTTTACTATTAAGATCTATAGATGCTTTAAGTTTCAATAAATGTAATTTTTTTTTGGACCCAAGAGTTTATTTTCTTTGTAGCTGTATGTCATGTAGCCTCCATTTTTAATATTCACAGCAAGCGTAAGTAAATCTTACCTCCGGGTTGCAAACTGAAGTGTCTTTTGTTACTTATCCTCTGTGTGATGAACTGCGATGTTGTGTCTCGCTCTAAATTTTCAATAAACGATTTTAACTTTTGGTACTCCTCAAATGTAGCAATGTGCGGCATGATGGCATGAGATTGTTTACATTAGGAACGCGCGCGAAATCATTCAAAATAATTCGGACAAGAATAAGTCGGATTATTTAATTAAATCGTGTTGTTATTGTTACACAAATATTAATCAAAATATAAACGAATATAGTTTAATTTAAGTAATAAATCTTGTTCAATACAATTACCCATACATTTTTTCAATAGGATATGAGCTAATGATCGAGCTCACAGGCGCCCGTGATCGCGCTGTATTTATTGAAATGAAAACAATACAAAAGAGTACATTGTGCAAATTACTTTTCCCTTTTTGTGATCAAAATTTTCCCAGGTCAAGGACTACAATTAGCTTTGTAATAATATGTGTGTATATGAATGAAAAAATTCCGGGAATAAAATGATAGATCGGATTCTTTTTTTTCTTTAGATTCACCTCATAAATATTCATGTATACCTCAGGCTCGTGATATTTAGACACAACCTGAAGAATCAGGCATTGTCGGCTCTTTAAGGACAATGATTATATATACACGTTTCGATGTAATTCAATCTCAACATATTTGATTTGAACTTGGATAGATTCCTATCAATGAAAAGAAAAAAAATGAACTAGTTCTATAATGCTCTTTATATTTGAATGAGAGATAGATAAGTAATAGTAAAAAAATGATGGCGTGTTTAAAAATCTTGTTATCAAAAACACTGATATGGGAAAGTTAGCACTAATGTGGAAGCATCCTAATGTAGTATAGATACAAGGCTTTTTTTTCAAATCATGACTCCTGTGGGTAGGATGCAATGGACGATCAAAGTTTTACAAGGGGATATTAAGGGAAAATCTTTCAAAAATCTGATGAAGAACAAAACTTGTCATATTTAAAGGGAAGCTTATCCGGATAGTGTAAATTCAAGTTTATGCAATTTTTTTCCCAGTAGGCAAGAAAAACAATGAAAGGTCAAAATAAAAGACAAAAAACAAACTGAAAGCCAAAACAAAATATTTAGGCATTGTAATTTAGTCTAGACTCAAGGTATTTCAAATCATAACCCCCCTCCGCCTTTTAGGGAAGGATATGGAGATAACGAACTGTACTCAATCTCAAAGTCCATAAAACAATATAGAATAAGAGCAGAACAACCGAAACATCTGATGTGGGATCAGATGCCACGGAGGACTGCGCATCCTCTGCCAACCGGTCACATCCGCCGTGTGCTCCTTGTCATGATCAGGAAATAACGGGAAAAAATCCGTCATCAATTCAGTGTACAAATAATGGACTAACGATTGGTTAAGAAGCGTCAGTCACCATTTGACACAATGATAAATTGTATTTGCTGACAAGGTTATTGTATCGATCATAGAACCTATGAAATGACTTTAAACGAAATGATGTGGGTAGGTCAATACACATTCTACTTATTACAGAGAGATATTATTTTATTTATTTATTTATTTGAAATATACCAGCATTATGGTTTAAAAAGGATTGAAAAAATTGGATTACTTACATTTAAATTGTCCCTACAGTACCTTTTTTTTACATTACCGAACTCTTTTTCTTCACTATGACTATTAAACTGACTTCTCTTAAGTGTAGGCCCTTTTTCGAGAAAGATCGCTTTTCATATAACCTTTCGTGTCTCGGGAAAATTATATGTCTGGGTGGTTTTGTGTCTTTTTTAAATTACCCCGGATTACACAATATAAAGTGATAATCTACTAAGCACGATATGTTAAACGAGAAATATAGCTATTACATCATTCTTTTTATCTAAAAATAAAATATTACTAATATTACTATTAAAAAAACCCTTGCTTTGAAATCACACAAAGTGCTGTATGAATCATTGAAATTTGAGATTAAAATAAAGCTGAAAATACCTAACATTATTTTTTTAGTCTATTGAAATTTACAAAAATGGAACACAGATTAGTTCTGGGAGCAATTACAAAGCAAGATTCCTTTTATTTACCTTGAATACTCGAATCTCGCTATTTTGCGGGTTTCATTGTATCGCGGAACATGTATATATTGTAAAAATTTGGATACATAACCTACGCGTATATTTAGTTTTTTCTTTATGGACAATCTGGATGTTGTCTTAGTGTTTACTTTTTTGATGATTAAAAAGTTTTAAGCATCCGTTTGAAAAAAAAATATTCAAATACTAGTAAAACTTAATTTTAATAGATTTGGAGTCCCTTTTTCATCAGACCATTTAATTTCTAACCTAGTACAAAATATTGAAAAAGCTCATATTTTAAAAGTCCTTAGTAATAACAGCTGTTTATTTTTCATGCAAAATAAATTTAAAAAATAAGAATGGAGGTACATATCATGTACAAGTGTCCATATTTACCTATTCCTCGATACAAAGAGACTCTCCATATTTAGGAGGTTAATTAGATTTCCTATTTTAAAAACAGGCCAGAAATTAAACTATGCAAGCTTGAAAAATAATTTTACACAAAACGTTAGGCAAAAGTATGATTTACAAACATCAATTGATATAAGTTGAAGTAAAAATTTGAAAATAAACTTTTAATGCAAAAAGAATTAAGTACCGCGATACAATGAGACACCAGTATATATATTAAAACCAATTGTTGTGTAAAATTTCCCTATTCTGGAAATGTATCCAAATATTTGGTCGCCCTTTCTATATACCCATTTCAGTAGAAAAGAATAATGAAAATATAACGGCAGTCTGACATTTTATTTTACCTAAAAAGACTGCGTTTAAAGTGCAGATTAAT
>NW_026924118.1:0-23010 GCF_032062105.1 Saccostrea cuccullata | reverse complement strand
GGGGGTTTGGAACATAAATATATATCATGGACTTCTACAAGGAGGTATGGTAGCATGCAATGCTACACGTGTGTATACGTGGGCCCAATCTATTGGCTGAAACTTTTAACAGCTATAACTCCCTTGGTTTTAAACCCAAAACAGGATGTGATTTGGAGCATAAATATAAATGGACTTCTACAAGAAGGTATGGTCCCCATGCACAAGCATACATGTGCTTGTACGTGCGCTGCAATCTGATTGGCTGAAACTTTAAACAGTTTTAACTGCCTTGGTTTTCAACAAA
The DNA here is from genome assembly GCF_032062105.1 of Saccostrea cuccullata. Classification (NCBI taxonomy): domain Eukaryota; kingdom Metazoa; phylum Mollusca; class Bivalvia; order Ostreida; family Ostreidae; genus Saccostrea; species Saccostrea cuccullata. Next base: position 22,724 of record NW_026924118.1, on the reverse strand, counting down.
ACGGGTTGGGATTTAGAACATAGATAGATGTAATGAACTCCTACAAGGAGGTATGGTCACCATGCTCATGTATGCACGTGTGTGCACGTAAAATGGGTACTTTGTAAAATAAAAAATACACTTGAATAAGCGTTTTTTTTATATAAAACTTTTGAATTAAATACTTTAATATTAAGCATATTAAAATATATATATAGTGTAGACAATATGATATGGTCATTACGCACATGCATTCACATGTGCACGCGCGCAATGCAAAAATTTTAATGAACGGGGTTTGTTAAGTTAAAATGAAGATTTTGCCTTTTTAATGAAGCTTACGGGGAAAGGGCCCCAAAAGGGGAGTTGGGGGGGTTTGGGGAAACGGTAACCTTTAAAATTAGCACTAGTTATTATTATTATTATTTTTCTTCTCGGGAAAATTTTGTCCGCGAATGATCTTGTAAAGTACACATCCGATTAAGGGGAAACCTTTTTAGGGTAAGTAGACATGTTATGTAGATTTGCGGAACGAAGGTCATTTTGCGCGCACGTGCTTGCAAGAGCGCGCACGTGCAACACGTGAATTGACCAATATACTTGAAATTGCCGTAACTTTTACATTTTTTGATGTAATGCTTTGATATTTAGAATATATAGACATATCATAAATGTAGAGAAGACTACATTGTCAACATGCCATTTTGCGCGCACGTGCTTGCAAGAGCGCGCACGTGCAACACGTGAAATGACCAATATAATGGATATAGCCGTAACTTTTCTATTTTTTGATGAAATCTTTTGAAATTTATAATGTAAGGATATATTAGTAGCCTAGACAAGATGATATGGTCAAAATAGCAAGATCTCACGTGCATGCACGTGCGCTGCGATCTGATTGGCTGAAACTTGAAATAGCTATAACTCCCTTGATTTTCAACCAAACAGAATGGAATTTGGAACATAGATAGATATAATGGACTTCTACAAGAAGGTATGGTCACCATGCACATGCTTACACGTGCGTGCACCTGCACTGTAATTTGATTGGCTTAAACTTTAAACAGTCATAACTCCCTTGGTTAACAACCAAACGGGATGGGATTTAGAACATAGATAGATGTAATGGACTTCTACAAGAAGGTATGGTCACCATGCTCATGTATGCACGTGCGTGCACGTGAAAAGAGTAAAATAAAAAATACACTTGAAAGAGCGTGTTTTTTAATACTTTTGGATTAAATACTTTCATTTGTAGTATATTAAAATATATAGATTGTGTAGACAAGGTGATATGGTCATTACACACATGCATTCACATGCGCACGCGTGCAATGCTTAAATTTGAACGAACTTGGTACACAAGGGGAATTGGGGAGCGTTTGGGGAACATCTGTAACGGTCCCCGTTACAATTAGCACTAGTTTGACTTAGAATCACGTCGTAAGGAGTTGATCCTACCTACTGCCGCTGGTTCAAATCGAAGTGCGGGACATGGATATACGTAGGTTATTCGGAATAAGACTGCATAAACTGAGTATCGCAATAAGTGCCGGCACAAAAGAATCCATTCATTGCTTAATGACAATGAGTGCCGAGTGTACATGTAGATATTAAAAAATAGAAGAAATCAAACTACAAAAGTGTAATTTCTTCTTGCCATGATAGAATGTATGACTTTACTTGATGACAGTAAAAATTTTACTTAGTTAATTTAATTATGATATATACCAATGTCATTAATTTTTAGAAATAGTTTGGGAGTGTTTCCTTTAACTCGATAATTAGTTATCTCGACGCCGTATTGTCAGTTAAAAATGTGTTTTTCCCGTTCCTATGTCCAAATGATATATTCCATTGAGCTTGAGAGAAAAAGATACCACAAAGTCTGACACATCTGTTTCATATTTGGATAAACTTATATTTGGATAATTTACTGTTTCATATTTGGATAATTTACTTCAAACATTTAAAGACATTAATGGTAATCTAACAACCAAGCTTTGTGATAAACGTGATGACTTTAACCTTTTATTCGTCAATTTCCCTTACATATACAGCAATATACGTTCAAAATATACCTGTTTATCTCTCAGTTGATTCGATACCCAAGAGCATGCACTACATACGTACTATTTTTGAATGAGATAATTTATTGACAAAAAAATGAAACAACATATCTGCAGTCTCGTTTAAAGTCATCACTTTGTAAGTTTTATGGTCGATACAATGACATTTCAGCGAATATAATTGAGTCAAATGCTGAATGTCGTTTTTCATCTAACAATCTAACAACCGAACTCTATGATAAACGTGATGAATTCAACTTTTCCATCGTCAACTTCCCTTACTTAAGCAGTAATATACCTTCATCACCTGCATACGGAGTGTATATATCACAGTTGATTCAATACGCAAGAGCATGCTCTACGTATGGACAGCTTCTAAGTCATCATTTCGTAAGTTCTATGGTGGATACATATATATATTTAGTCAAATGCTGAGTGACGTTTTTTATACTAATTTTTAGTCCATTTATTATACACTGAATTGACTACCGTTTTTTTTCGTTATTTCCTTATCATGACAGGGAGCACATGGCGGGTGTGACCGTTCGGCAGGGATGCTCACTCCTCCATATGACACCTGATCCCATCTCTGACGTCTTGGAGGTCCGTGTTTGCTCTGTTCCTATTTTTAATTGTTTAGATGGACTTTGATATCGAATACTGTTCGTTAACTCAATATCCTTTATTGATTGTAAGGCCATTATTTATACACTGAATTGACGACGTTTTTCGTTATTCCCCAGTCATGACAAGGAGCACACGACGAATGTGTACGCTCGGTAAGGGGTGTTCACTTCTCCAGGGCACCTGATCCCACCTCTGATGTTTTGGAGGTCCATGTTTTATGAACTTTTCAGCCTGAATACTGTTCGTTATCTAGATATATTTTATTCAAATATATTTATTTTGTTAACAAACTTTTGTAAGAATCGGAGAAGTAAATACACGACAATAGTAAACTATATATGATATAGCTTTTTTCGACAGGGTAAATTCATTTTTTAAAAAGTCAATGTTATTACCTAACCTGTAATTGTAATTAGGCATTTTGAACTGTTTCCTGGTTCATTTTTATGTTTTTCGCATATCATGCAACAGTCAAAACTGTTTACCCGGTCACAGAATGAACTGTTGCATGTCTGTAGTAATCCATTATGACGTCATGATTAATTTCCCGTACTTTACATTTATACTGAAATATGTATAAATTGAAGCATTTTGATGGTTTTAAATTTGAAATTATCATTTGAAAGAGAAAACTAAATACTCACAAGTGTATTCAATTTGATATCATTTTAAAGAAGAGGCCAAGAACATCTTTTCTGAGGGTAATTATAGAAAACTGTAGGCTCCTTTCACTCACTAGAGCTTTCGCTTTTAAAACGTCAGTGTGTTATATTCAAACCTTCAAGTCATCTTAGGGTTTTTTTTCTTTTACAAAACAATACATACATGCATCAATATTTATTAGGGCATGCATGATAACACAAGAAATGCAAAGTTTTGTCGATTTGTCAATTTCATTACTTTAAGAAATTGTATAGTAGGTTAAGTAATAAAACACTTATTTCATGTAACTCGGAAACAGTTAAACAGTTGTCCCTCGATAATGGGGAAGACCTGAAAAACTGTTGCCCTCGGTCTTTGGCCTCGGACAACAGTTTTCCAGATCTTCCCCCATTACCTTGGAACAACATTTTGACTATTCCCCTCGTAGTCATGAAATAAACTTTATATAAAGCCTGAGAGCTTGGTTATGTTTCTTGAAGTGCTGGATTGGGTAGAACAGGTACCTTCATAGCCTTAGACGCCCTCTACCGGCACGGTTTGGAATCAGGATCTGTAAATGTGTCTGAATATGTCACTCAAATGCGAGATGACAGAATGAATATGGTACAAGGAGAGGTAAGTGAATATAATTTTTTTATAATTTATATAATAGTATTTCGTCAATCTTGAAAAAAAAATATCAGGAATTTGATGATTAAAATCTTGTTAACTTGTTATTTTGTTATTTAAGAAGAAGGATTTTGGTTCATCAGTATTATTTTTTGTGTTTTCTGTATCATTATTTCCTAATGTCCCTATGAATCTAATATACAATCATAAATAATCTCGTTGTAGGATCAGTACAAAATGATTTACACTGCTTTGTATGAATCATTCAGAGGACACCTTCGCCCAGTTACGGATAAATTATTTCTGTCAGACCACCAGACTTTAAATTCTAAACATCAAGAAGATGAAATTAAAAAAGAACAAGAGGCTGATGATTTTAAGGTTTTTTTTTAATATTTACATTTAATTATTTGTGTTATGAAGTATTTTGAAAAAAAAATTAATATGTCAATGTCATGTCAGGTGATGTGTGTGTTTGTGTTTAATGGATATGGCTTTTATTGTTTATTCTAATTTACCCTTAATCAAACATTTGGGGACGTATCGTTTTAATTTATTCTGTCCACTTACCTTTCTGTCTTGCTGGGGTCTTAATGATGTCATGCAGAATATTCTAACTTGACTCAATCAGCGATACATATGACGACATAGTATGCGATATGACGTCAATTATAGAACACAAGTCTCCTTGATATTTGTAATCAGAGAACTTTTAATTTTCTAGGAAACATTGAGGCTATTCTGGGCCCTTAATGTCCTTACTTCTTTAGTTCACAAAAATGAATACAAACATGTAAACATTAACAAAATTAAAATGTTTTTAGTTTGTTGTGCTGTATCTGTCATTTGGGTTAGTCGCCCGCTTGGCGCAATGGTTAGAGCGTCTGCTCTAGAGTCGCGAATTTAGGAGTTATTCTTTACGTCGCGGGTTCGAATCTCAATGTGGGACGTGGAGACCTGTCATTTGGATGAAACCGTATAAACCGGGGTCCCGTGTCGCAGTAGGTGTTGGCACGATAAAGATACCTCCCTGCTAAATGGACTTAAGTGTCGAGTATAGGACAAAATTTGCAGCTCTCCACCGTCAGTTGGTGGCGTCTCCATCTGAGTGAAACATTCTCGAGAGGGACGTTAAACAATATTCAATCAATCAATCATTTGGGTTACGACCGATGACGTCATAAGTTAACATCAAGTTACTTGGGAATTAACGATGTTGTGTACAGATATTTTGTCTTCGACGACATACAACTGTATACAAAGATACGTTAAAGGGGGGTTAGAAGCAAATATCGTGAATATTATGTGGATTTCATACGGAGATAAAGTTTATTACACAGGTATGCTAATTTATTTTCATCGATTATATTTTCTTTCAAAGACAGTCAGCTATTTACGGATCACGGTCGGTCTCTCCTCTGTCATTCGTGACAAAAATAATACAAAAGAACAACAGTAAGCTGGATATTTCAAAACATAAGTTTTTAAAGATTGTAGGCCTGTCTTCCATAATACTTGGAAAGTGCGGCTAGATTCCCGAGGTAAACATGGTTTTACGGAAAATCTCGGGTTATATGTTTGAAGTTCAAAACATCAAGTACGGTTTCGTGCAAATGCCTGGTATAATTATTTTACTGACCGGACAGCGGGAGTCTAGCAGCACTTTTTAGGCATAATAGATGTTTATTAACTACATGTATATTATTTACTCAAAAAATTAATTAACTCTGGGGTACTGTTGTTCTGTTAGCTTTTTTTTTTAAGGAACATTTCACTTTAAATAGAGGACACGTGATGACAGGGTGGTGGTGCACGTATTTGCTTTAGACACTCTTAGCTTTGTTCAATAGTTTATTATAGTTAATGTTTTTTTCTGCGGCTTTGGTAGATTGTCAAACTAAACTTTCTTTAAAAAGTTTTAATTTCCCGAGAAATCAGTTAAATGCTTCCTTAACATACCTGCGCTGTCTTATGTCTGCAAAAACTCCAACATTGATTATAATTTTTGATCAGTTATATAAACATGGTTTTCATAGCTCAAATATATATTCTTCGTGACAAGACTTTTCTTTTGATAACAACTATCCTGACTTCTTTACCTCTGAGTTTGACAAACGTTTGCATAATTCAAACATTTGACCTTTATCATAAATTTTGATCAATTGGTGATAGGGCTTTCATACTATATTTTTTGTAATTTTGTTAATAACTTTCACTTGGCCATAAAGGATTTTTTTTTTTACTTTGAGCTAGGAATTCGACCTTCTTTTAAAACAAACTTTAACTTTCGTGGCATGATTTTTGAATAGTTAAAATTAAGGTGTTTGGTTATCACGGCATTTTCTAATTTCTTGTTCAAAACATTTGAAAGGATACCGAGTATTTTGGCTTTTGATCGCCACCTAGGAAATTGAGCCTCTGTCTTTTTCCTTGGAGTTTTATCTTCTTTCTTTAAATAGAAGTTTAACAAAGCTATAACATTTGAACAGGATTTTATATTTCATTTTTTTGGGGGTGATAAAACCTTTTCTTGGATGCTAAAAAAAAATGACTTTTTTTTTAAAATATACCTCATCTATTCCTTTTTCGTCGGTGTGTGAGGGTTGGAATGCGTATCCCTAATGAAAATGCAGTTTCCATTTATTTTGAATGTTTAACATTGCATGACTTTATTGCTTGCCTTTCTTTTCAGAAAACATTCAATGCCGTTTTAACTTCTCAATGATTGGTGTATGGTCTTGCAAATTTTACAGTTTAATTCCGTATTTTATCGATAAAAGACCTTGCATCCTTTTGATTTATTTAAAATATATCTGGAAAAATCCAAGATTCCTAACATAAAAGATTTTCAAAGAGGTTATTCTGAAAGCAATCAGTTTTTAAAAATTTAATCATCTAACTCGATTTTCCAGGAGCTCGAATCACTCAAAATACAGTACGATAAAACTGAAAAATCTGCACAGAACAATGCTGCATCTAATTTTACACCAACTGTTATGCCAGGTAAAAGAAATTCTGTTTCTTTTAAAAACTTTTTTTGTTATTGCATGTAACGTATTGATATCTGAATACTTTTAAAATGACCAAAAATAATAAATTCAATATTTTAAAAAATATATATTTAAATAGTTGAGAAATATAGATGTCATGTGCTCTCTGACGATGGTGAACCGGTTTACTACAACGCTGTCATTCTTCAGGTTTGCAAATATGAATTTCTGTGTTGATGTCAAAAGAATTTTTATATATTGCAAAACAACTTTAACCGCAATTCTCTATTGTTTTATTTCTAATAGTCATTCACGAAACCCGATGGTCTTATCAGTGCCCAGTATCCACTTGAGGACCAGTGTGAAGATTTCCTGTATCTTGTAAAAGAGAGCAGACCTGGTACTGTAGTTTTTCTTGGGCGGCTTGAAGATATTCCCTCGGTATGTATAAACATGTATATCATGAATCATGTAACTCCGAAAGCTATGTCTTAACCTTATTTCACTTTTATGTATTTATCAAAAACAATCTTGTCAATTTGAAATCTTATTCAAATGTTGAAATGATTTATAACCAATATATAAAACTGACTCTCTTTCTTCTAAGATATTTGGTTTCCAAATACAGTAAAGAAAATATAGATTTACTTGCCCATGGTTGAAATAAGGTATGCATGCGAAGTGGAGTTTGAATTGTTGGAATGTCTCATAAGGTTTCACCAAAGGTCAACATGTCCGAATATATCACAATATAGGTGGTGCACGAGAGAGATCCCTCACTGTTCAATGGTCGTAACTGTCGTATAGGTGGTTAGAATTTCTAGCCCTCAACCAGCAAGTTTCTGGCGTCTCCATATAAGTGAAAATTTCTCTTGAGGGACGTTAAACATCAAAAATCAATCAATCTTTTTTTAAACAAAAATGCTGTACACTGGATGTTGACTTTTTTCAATTGAGAAGAAAAAAAAATAGATTTGAAGGCTTGTTTTCTTTCAAAAAGTTTAACCCGTCCTTATCCGACCCTGACCTCATCCTTTTTTTGAAAACATATACATGTAGTTATTTTATTTTTTTATGTTATTGATACCTTGTAAATTTATCCTAGACAAAGATCTGGTTTCCATCAAAGAATAATTGCAAGGCTGTTGGAAAATTTACAATAAAAATGACAAAGTGTATCCCTTCAGCTGAAGTCACCAAAACTAATATCATTATTCAGGGAAAGGTAATATCTCTCTCTCTCTCTCTCTCTCTCTCTCTCTCTCTCTCTCTCTCTCTCTCTCTCTTGCACAATACATCTTTTTTGACATGTAAATTTTTACGTAGTGATATTTACTTAAACGAATATTCGTTCCTATTGTTTCAGGGCTTCAAGGACATCCCTTTATCTGTTTTGGAATGCAACTTTTGGAAAGGTGATGCTTTAACTGCCGATTGTAAGAAAGTAGTAGAGGCAATCAAGGAAACAAGACTGGAAGAATCGACACATTCAAACAAAAGAACAATTGTCTTCTCAAGGTATATATATCCCAAACCTTTAAAATATAGACCCCGCAAATAGAACTTTAATTAGTTTTTTTTTTTTGTCCTCTGTTTATGAAATTTCATTTCTATGAAAAGACCTATGCTGCATTGCTGAGTTTCATTCTGGTAAATATGGTACATAAAATAATGTATATTTGTATACAACTACAAAGTCTTGAAAATATATAAAAAATTTGATGGTTTCATTTTTTTGTTGGAAAACGAAATATATACTGTAGATGTACTTTTTTTCCATGGGGTCATAATTCCGCGGAATCTCAATTTTTGTTTAATCCGCGGGTAGAGAATTACGCGGATTTCTCGGACTGTCATTATTCTTATATCTATATTAAGTGCGCTTGGACAAATTTCTGCGGAAAATTTGTGACCGCGTACTTAGCGTAATTAATACCACGCGGAGAAAAGTACTTCTACAGTATTTCTTTCATTCAATTTGCCAATCTGCATCGTCAATATTTTCCTATCACTTTTTCAAGGCATAAATTCGTACTAGATTCAGTAATATTTTGCTTATAAGCAATGAATACTATACGGAATACCCGTAATCTTTATAGATTGTAAGAAAATTTTTCTAACTATAAGATTGAAAAAAAACATTGACCCTGGTAATTATGTTCCCCAAACGAAGTTGGGGAACGTATTGTTTTTACTCTGTTTCTTATTATTATTAAGGTCTTCCGTTTCAGACGGAAGACCTTATAGTGATTCTACTGTTTCTTTTTATTATTAAGGTCTTCCGTCTTCACGGAAGACCTTATAGTGATTCTATTGTTTCTTATTATTATTATTATTATCATTATTATTATTATTATTTTTCCGTACACCGAATTTTGTGCACGCGATTTCTCGAAGACTACTTGGTGGATTTTCATGAAATTTACAGAAATTATGTGTTATTATCTGAAGTTATTTTTTCCGAGAGATTTTTTGAAAATTTGCTTCTGGTGCCAAGTTACGGGATATTTTCTGAATTTAAAATGACATTTTGTCTACGGTTAAACTCAAGAACGGTAGAAGATATAAATGTGAAACTTTCAGGGATTATAGATCGTGATATATACTATCCAGGACGCGACCTTTCGTTCGTCGTCATTACTTCCTGTCGTTAGGAGAAACGAAGTAAAAAAATTGTATTTTCTAACTTTTTTGTTTTTCAATATTTTTTATTTATTTTTGGAATACTAATAGAGACCCTTCTATTGATGCTTACTATTTACGTTGTTTGAATATTGGTTAATCTGAACTCTAGATATGAATATTTGAAAATCTGAAGCGGGCCCAAGATGGCGTCTGCCTCTGTCAACTCCGCCATTTCGCGAGTAGGGGTTTATGGAGGCAGCTGAGCGTTTGATTAAACCATTCAGACATAAGGATACATGAAATATAAAAAACTACTTGGACTTTCACGTAGTAGTACGTTGTAATTACGTATCAATCTTAAAACTTATTTTCCGTTTCACTGCTATAGTTTAACTGGGCTAGATACGATATGTAATGTGTACAATGTGTTAAATATACTTTCTTAACGTCGAAATAAAATAAAGGCCATAAGAACGTTTTATTTATTTAATTTCATTGAAGCTATCACACCTATTTAATAGATCAGTCCAAAGAAAAGGCGCGAATATTTACTCGTGGCGTTTGGCGCGTAATTATCAATAGTGGCCCACCTTTTATAATTCTTAGACAGGTGTACTGTTGCAAATGTATACACAAGTATATTTAGCGCAGTGCTCCCAATAGCTTAATGGTTTGCGCGTTAATAGATCACGTAGTAATTCGTTACAATTCTGTGTCAAACTAAAGATTTATTCCAGGGTCTTCTCAAACGTTTTCTGTAACTGGTTTTGGTTGGTTCTCAAAGTAGAAAAAGAAAAGACTAAATGTGCAAATGAGAGATATCTATATTATCATTTGTTTTGCAAATTGCAAGACGGAAAAACAGATCCTAAATCATAGTTTTAAGTTATAGTTTTTCAAGAAACAATATCGATGCATGTATAGAGTAAGTATAAAACGTATAACCACTGTTTTTCCCATGCACACTTGTGTGATATTAAACGAATAGAAAAGACAGAAATAAGAAAACCATTTTAATAAGATCGTAAAATGGAGTTTATATTAACATTCTTTTCTCTAAGATCTGAATCAAGTTGTTGAACATAAATGGTATCTAATTCCTTGACTGTCGTAGAGCGAGGCATGTTTTTCGGCGAAAAAATTCAACCATTTTATGAAAGTATAACTAATCGGCATAGTACATTTCTGAGACGGGATATCAAAAAAAATTAAAATTATAGTCATTTCACTGCTTTTGTGTTACTTTTCTATAGAATGTGTACAATGTGTTAAAAATATTTTCTAAACCTCGAAATGAGAACATTCTTTTTTCTTAATTTCATTGAAGCTATCACACCTATTTAATAGATCAGTCCAATGAAAAGGCGCGAAGATTTAACGTGGCGTTTGGTGCGAAATTATGAATAATGGCCTGTCTTTTATAATTCTTAGACAGGAGTACTGTAGCACAAGTACATTTAGAGCAGTACTCCCAATAGGGTAATGGTTAGCGCTTTGGGGATAAAAGGGGAAAAAACGGATGGGATTTTAACGCTGGAGACCTGGATTCAATTTGTGACCAGAATTTTTAATCACTTCTCAGCTCGACTTTACGAGTTTTTTTTCCAGAATCGGACGGAAGACCTCTCGTTGCTTGCAACGAGATCGTTTCTAGTTATTATTATTATTATTTTTTTTTTTCCCCCATTTGTTTTTGACGATTTCTCAGAGATGACTGGACGGATTCTCATGAAATTTTCAGAGATGATAGAGAGTCAAAATATCTTTCAAATGCAGTTTTCAGTTTTTCAAAATTCACTTCCGGTCGTCAGATATGTTCGATTTCCGTTTTTTTCGAACAAAGTTTTGTCCGAGTCATATCTCAGAAACGGTAAGAGATTAAGACACCAAACTTATATGAGTAATAGATCTTGATAAGTAGGCAAAACCAATTGGGTTAAGATCGTCCGTCGTCACTTCCGGTCGTCACAGGAAGTGATCAAAGAAATCGAAAATTTCAACTTTTCTTTAATGAAACTTTTTTTGCATCATATTATAGCATCTTATTTGTAGTTTCGAAATATATCAGTCCTACCGGAAACAAAAAACGACAACTTCCGGTTACGAGAGAAAAACTGCATATTTTCAGTATTTTTCTTTCCCATAAATATTTTTTATAGATAAAGTATTTGTAATGATTTTTGGATATGTTACTTAGAATGCAAATGACTACAGTAACGTCAAATATCTTTGTAAAATTCACTTCCGGTCGCGTGATTTCCTGTCCTCAAAATGATAAGTTATCATAGCTAGTTCTCGTAAACGGTAAGAGATTAGGACACCAAACTTATATAAATGGTAGATCATGATAAGTAGGCAAAAGCAATTGGGATAAGATCGTCCGCTGTCACTTCCGGTCGTCACAGGAAGTGATCCAAAAAATTAAAATTTTTAACTTTTCTTTCATGAAACATTTTTTGCATCATATTATAACATCTTATTTGTATTTTTGAAGTATATCAGTCCCACTGGAAACTAAAAGGACAACTTCCGGTTATAAGAGAAAAACTACATAATTTGAGTATTTTTCTTTCCCATAAATATTTTTTATACATAGAGTATTTGTAGTGATTTTTAGATATGTTATATAGACTGCTTATGTCTACAGTAACGTCAAATATCTTTGTAAAATTCACTTCCGGTCGCGTGATTTTCTGTCCTCAATAGGAGAAGTTATCACAAAGAGATCTTGGAAACGGTAAGAGATGGAGATGCCAAACTTTAATGAGTAATAGATCTTGATAAGTAGGCAAAAGAATTTGGGTTAACACAGTTTGCCGTCACTTCCGGTCGTCACAGGAAGTGATCAAAGAAATCGAAAATTTCAACTTTTCTTTTTTGAAACACAGCACAAAATAGTATCTTATTTGTGGTTTCGAAATATGTCAGTCCCACCGGAAACAAAAAATGACAACTTCCGGTTATTAGAGAAAAACTACATAATTTGAGTATTTTTCTTTCCCATAAATATTTTTTATAGATAAAGTATTTGTAATGATTTTTGGATATGTTATTCAGACTGCAAATGACTACATTAACGTCAAATATCTTTGTAAAATTCACTTCCGGTCGAGTGATTTCCTGTCCTCAAAATGAGAAGTTATCATAGGTAGATCTCGTAAACGGTAAGAGATTAAGACACCAAACTTAAATAAGTGGTAGATCTTGATAAGTAGGCCAATTCAATTGGGATAAGACCGTCAGCCGTTACTTCCGGTCGTCACAGGAAGTGATCTAAGAAATCGAAAATTTTAACTTTTCTTTAATGAAACTTTTTTTGCATCACATTATAGCATTTTATTTGTAGTTTCAAAATATATTAGTCTTAACGGAAATAACAACGACAACTTCCGGTTATAAGAGAAAAACTACAAAATTTTAGTATTTTTCTTTCCCATTTATACTTTTTATAGATAAAGTATTTGTAATGATTTTTGGATATGTTATGCAGACTGCAAACGTCTACAGTAATGTATAATATCTCGGTAAAATACACTTCCGGTTGCATGATTTCCTGTCCTCAAAATCAGAAGTTATCATAGCTAGATCTCGTAAACAGTTAAAGATTAAGACACCAAACTTATATGAGTAATAGATCTTGATTAGTAGGCAAAACCATTTGGGGTAAGATTGTCTGCCGTCACTTCCGGTCGTCATAGGAAGTGATCAAAGAAATCGAAAAAATCAACTTTTCTTTTTTGAAACTTGTTTTGCATCACATTATAGCATCTTATTTGAAGTTTCGAAATGTATCAGTCCCAACGGAAACAAAAATGACAACTTCCGGTTAAAAGAGAAAAACTACATAATTTGAGTATCTTTCTTTCCCTTAAAATTTTGTATAGTTAAAGTATTTGTAATGATTTTTAGAAATGTTATTCAGACTGCAAATGTCTACAGTAAAGTCTAATATCTCAGTAAAATTCACTTCCGGTCGCGTGACTTCCTGTCTTCAAAATCAGAAGTTATCATAGCGTTATCATATCTCGTTAACGGTAAGAGATTAAGACACCAAATTAATAGGGATGGTAGACCTTGATGAGTAGACATATCCTTTGAGTTTAAGATCGTCCGCCGTCACTTCCGTTTGTCACAGGAAGTTATCAAATAAATGAAAAATTTCAGCTTTTCTTTATGGAATCTTTCTAAGTAATACATTATAGCATCTTTTTTTGTAGTTTTGAAATATGTCAGTCCCACTGGAAACAGAAACGACAACTTCCGCTTATGAGAGAAAAACTGCAAAAATTTAGTATCATACTATCCCATAGATATTTTTTTTTTTATAAAAATATCATTTAAAATGATTTTTGGACGTGTTGTTCAGATTGACATGTCTAGAGTAACCTCAAATATCTTTTCAAAAATGTACTTCCGGTCATGTGATTTCTTCTCCTCAAAATGAGAAGATAATATTACGAGATCTCTTACATGTAACCTGTAACAGATCAAGACACAAAACTTATATGAATAATAAATCATGAAGATTGGGCAACAGATATAGGGTAAAATGCGTCCCCCATTACTTCCGGTCGTCACGGAAAGTGATGAAAAAAAATTGAAAATGATTTTTGTAAATGTTATTAAGACTATAATTGTAAAAAGTAACGTCGAGAATCTTGGTAAGTTACACCTCCGGTCGTTTGTTTTCCTGAAAGCATTTAGAATATTATATGCCTTTTTTAACATAGATAAAAGCTCATTCATGCACATAAATAGAGGAGAACGGAAGACCTTCTTTGTTGCTGTAGCAACAAGAGTTTCTAGTTATTCTTATTCTTATTTTTCTTCCTGGGAAAATTTTGTCCGCGAGTGATCTTGTAAACTACACATCCGACTTAGGTGAAACCTTTTTAGGGTAAGTAGGCATGTTATGTAGATTTGCGGAATCAAGGTCATTTTGCGCGCACGTGCTTGCAAGAGCGCGCACGTGCAAAACTTAAAATGGCCAATATATAATGGATATAACCGTAACTTCTCTTTTTTTTGACGAAATGTTTTGAAACTTATAATGTAAAGATATATTTGTAGTATGCACAAGCTGACATGGTCAAAATAGCAAGATCGCACGCTCATGCACGTGTGCTTCGCTCTGATTGGCTGAAACTAAAGTCTCAATATCTTTTTTGTTTTTCGATAAAATCATTTGAAATTTTGAACATAGTCATACATTAGGGAGATCTACAGTACTGTAATATAAAATTTTTCATGAAAGCATGTGCATGCACATGTGCTTGCAAGAGCTCGCACGTGCAACACGAGGAAGTCCAATATAATTGATACAGACGTAACTATTAAAATTATTGATGAAATGCTTTGAAACTCATTTTATAAGTATATATTAGTAGTATGCACAAGCTGACATGGTCAAAATAGCAAGATCGCACGTGCATGCACGTGTGCTTCGCTCTGATTGGCTGAAACTAAAGTCTCAATATCTTTCTTGTTTCTTGTCATAATCCTTTGAAATTTTGAACATAGACCTACATTATGAAGATCTACGGCATGATATATAAGAATTTTCATGAAAGCATGCGCATGCCCGCGTGCTGCAATCTGATTGGCTGAAACTTTAAATGGCTATATCTACTTTGTTTTTTGACGAAATGCTTTGAAATATAAAACATAGTCATGCAGTAGGATATCCTACAATATGATATAGAAAAAAAAATCATGAAATCACGCGCATGCACGTGTGCTGCAATCTGATTGGCTTAAACTTGAAATGGCTATAACTCCCTTGTTTTTCAACCAAACAGGATGGGATTTAGAATATAGATAGATGTAAGGGACTCCTACAAGAAGGTATGGTCATCATGCACGTGCACGCACGTGTGTGCATTTGGAACGAGTGAAATGAAAAATACATTTGAAAGAGTGATTTTTCATACTTTTGGACTGAATGCTTTAATATATTGTATATTAAAATATGTAGATAGTGTAGACAACATGGTATGATCATAACGGACATGCATTCACATGCGCACGGGTACAATGCTAAAATTTGAATATAATTGGTATCCTTCTGAGAAAACGTTGTTAAAGTCAAAATGCACAGAGTTTGTCTTATTAAATGAAGCTTACAGGGAATATGGCACCAAAAAGGAGTTGGGGAGCGTTTGGGGAACATCTGTAACGGTCCCCGTTACAATTAGCACTAGTTACTTTTTAGGTCGCCTGAGCCGAAGCATCGAGTAAGCTTTTCTGATTGAAAATTGTTCGCTGTCTGTTGTTGTCGTCGTTGTAAACTTTTTCAAATTTTCATCTTCTTCTAAAGAACCACTGGGCCAATTTCGAACAAACTTTACTGTGGGTAATTAAAGGAAATACAAATTTTTTCAAAGGAAGGGTCTTCAAATGGGAAATAATTGAGTATTCGTGAAAAAATTATTCATCTGTTTAAAATTCTTCTCTAGAACCACCGTGCTAAAAAAATATGAAACTATGTGGAAACATCCTCAGATAGTGTAGATTCATGTTTGTTTAAAACTTGACCCCTGGGATAGGGTTTGTCAACAGTGGGCGATGAGAATGTTACATAGGAATACATAGGGAACATCATAAAAAATCTTCACAAGGACAGCAAAACCATGGTTAGTCATAATTAAAGGGTATTATGGGACCACAACGAAAGTTAGTAAAAATTCAATTTTGGTCAAATCTTACCCCCTTCCTTTTAGGGATAGGTCCTGTCAACTTAAGCATTTAAGTTTTTCAATACTGTACTGATTTTTGCTTTTTACCTAACCACAGTGTTCAGATGAGCTATGTGGCCCCTGGGTATCTTGTATTTTTCGTTGTCAAGTATTAACTGAAGTAAAACTATTCCAGTGACGGGGCTAAACGTTGCGGTCCATTCTTTGTCGCCTATAATGTGATAGAGCAGTTTATCCTCGACAAGGAAATCGATATTTTTACAGCAACACGACTGATACAAATTCGAAGACCGGAATTTATTTCCACTCCTGTAAGTTTCCCTTATTTGATAATCTTGACTTAATATTTAAAGTGTCTAAAATTTTAAATTCAATTGTCTATTGTCATTCATTTTCATTCCACTAGTTAGTGCTATCTGACTTTTCGTTGCAAAGGACAATCAAATTATGTCGCTGTTGGTTTGATGTCTATTTGTAGAGAGGACCGTGTTTATTAAGTGTTAAACACTGAATTGTCGACGATAACTTTGACCTGTCGGCAGGGGATGCTCACTCCCCTATTGTTCCTGATCCTATATCTGATGTTTTAGAAGTTCTTGTTTGCATTTATACCGCGGTATTTCATTCAATGCGTTCCCTCGCTATGCCGGTCTTCCTATATGCCTGTGAGACATTGACTCTCACTGCTGAGATTGACAAAGGGATTATGAGCACCGAGATGAGATGCTATAGGAGGATACTAGGCATCAATTACTCGGACCATGTCACCAATGCAGAGGTCTGCAGGACAGTCAAAGAAGCTATAGGACCTCACGATGACCTCTCACTGTTGTCAAGAAGCGCAAACTAAGATGGTTTGGCCATGTTTCACGCTCAAGTGGCCTTGCAAAGACTATCCCGCAAGGCACAGTGAAAGGAGGACGAAGACGGGGAAGGCAAAAGAAGAGGTGGGATGACAACATCCCTGAGTTGACTGGACTGAGCGACAAAAAACAGAGATTTATGAATTAACGTGGTGGATAAGTCTTCAAAGGTGCCCCACCGACATCCATGGAAGTCAAGGGATAGGCAGCAGGCAGGCAGCAGCTTGTTAAAAGCTACATACCGAAATGTTACCTAAAAGCTGAGTGCCATGTACATGTACTTGTTGACTTGCAGTCATGTCAAAAACTTTGATAGAAAAATTTGCTGACGTTGTATGCAGTTTTACTTTCTATTTGGAAAGTTTTTTATTCATATAGAGTTATCACTGTTTATTGGTCAAGAATGCCGATTTGAAACTATATATGACACTCAAGGACTTTGAGCAGTTAGAGTTCTTTATCGAGTAAAGACCTATCGTGGCTGGAAGTTTTAAAATCACACCCCGATAGGATCAATAATTACAATGTATAATTATTGTTTTGTTCCTTTATAATGATCAACATAATTGTTTGTTATTGGGGTTAATTACTTATAAAATTTATTATCTTATTTTTTTAGGAGGAATACCAGTTCTGTCATGATCTTGTAGCAGAATACCTACAGGCTGATACGATATATGACAACTTAAACTCTAAACATTAAGAGCCAGAAGACCACATACGACATAAAGAACATCATTTTGTTGAAGTTCTGTATCACATTTGTAAGATATTTGGAAAACATACACAATTAATGTAAAAATATTATAAAGAATAGATCGACATTAAATATATTTCAATTTTATTGACCTCCTAGGTAAATTGTAAAAACTACTAATCTATTTAATCTGATTGCAATATTTCTATGGTATCTACATGTATCTGTGTTAACTGTTTCTTCAAATCTTTGGTAATATATTACCCTTTACCTTGTACATGTTGTCAACAGAACGTATGTTCAAATGTTTTCTTCTTTGATTATATCCATTACCTTTCCACTCTGAAAACATAATTTTTTGGAAAATGTCCTTAATTTACAAAGATATTCAAAGTAATAAGTATTATGGACAATTTGTCCTCGATAATTAATAAGAAATAATATATTTAAGTTTGATTTTCAATTACTCTTTTTTTAGTTTCATATTCTTTAGCATTAGCACTAAAGTACATGTGCAGATTTTTACAAGTTGAACGAATTCTTGTGTCCCAATAAACGAAGACTCGATATATGTATGTTTTTGCCCTGTATGTCTAGGGCTTAATTTGTCTGCAAAAACAAAACTTGCCAATAACTTCCAGCTGAAATTATGGGTAACATATTTCATGCACCTAAGAATTCCTTTTTAACAAAATATTTCTTTGGTACCAATACATTTGACCTCTAGTAGTTTGACCAACTTTTGCAAAATTATACTTTCAGATTGACCTAACATTTGAACAGTTGGAGATGGGCTTTTATACTTTATTAGTATATTTCTCAACGTAGATATTTTCCTCTGGTATTGATAATTTTGAAGTACATGTATTGATATTTACCTTGCATTTTAACATACTTTAAAATATGAGTTTGGTCGTATTTTGGAAATGTGTAGGGGCTTTTGAATTTCAGAGGTGTATTTGGTGTGACAAAACCGGTCAATAATCTTGACATTCGTTTTTAAGTTTGACCTACTTTAAAATCTTTAAACAAGGCCAAATATTTCTACAGGTAGTGCCTGAGATTTTATATTTCACACGTGTATTCCTTTTAAAAAGACTTCTTTTTTTTAACAATTTTGACCTTCCACCCTGTTTTTTCTTATGACGTTGAAATTTATCTTGCAATTGATAAACTTTAACCTTCAGTCTTGAGCTTCTATATGGTGACATCAGTGTTTCATTCACACAACTTGTTATATCTTGTTAAAAGGAGATAACTTTTATAGTTTTTCTTCAAATTAAGAAATTAATTATCCTTTAGTATATCCTATATTATAATTGTATTATACTTAATATGTATTTTCTGCTTTTGTAATGTTAATTCGTTGTAAAATTAATGAAATATATGGAGATGTATAATTAAATCAAATTAAATTAGTTTTAATCAATAGCATTTTTCTGATAATAAAGATGGATTTTATGTTGTTTACATCCCATTCTAGAATTTTCACGCAGGTAGAGAGGTCAAGATGCCGTTAAACAGTGTGGTAAAAATAGCTTGAAAAGCTGACTTATAATTTTTTTTTCTTATGTCATACTTTCGTGTTAAAATTATTTTTTTCAATTTTTGATATCTGTTTTTCCCAAAAGTGTCAATACCCTGCTGAGTGCCCAAAACATGGCCTTTAAGGTAACAACAGTTGAAAAAGCAAGACAATAAAAAAGTGTAAATTTGTTATTTGGGAGAATGAACAAAATAACTATACCACGATTTTTAAAGGACAATGCAAACTTGTTTGCTCTCGGTCAGCGATGGTTTTCCTAAACTTTCATTTGTTTCAGAGGAAAAATAGAATTACATTTTGTACGGAATTAATTGATTTGATTCCTCAAATCTTTCATTTTATATATATATATATATATATATATATATATATATAAAAGAATATATACAAAAATCATACGATGACAAAGGCGTATCTCTCCAGGATCCTATTTTCTTTAAATTTTTGCCTTTTGAACAATCTTACTTTCCTCTTTAACCTCATAACAATGCAAATCTTGCTGACCCAATCACTAGGCAGGATGTGTATTGATGCGGAACATAAATTATTTTTTGTTTTCAAATTGGTTTAGCTATATCTGTGTGAATTTTTAATTTTCTAAACTTTCAAATTTATTTTTTTATTATTAATACAATATGTGCTTTTTAATCTGATTTTACGGATTAAATGTAGTGTTTAATTTAGTTAGCTTTCATATGATGTTTATTTATTTATTTTTATTTTATAATATCTACTTATTTTTATTTTTGTTCCTCTTAATGCAATCATTTTGCTTTTCAAGTTTGTTTGTTTTTTTTCTCTCATTATTTTTTTAAAATGATAAATTCTTAAAATTTGTTTAATTCTTAAAAAGTTGTTTTATCTGCCATGTGTCTGTGTTAACTCTATGTTTCTTGTTATACAATGTATAAAGTGCTGACTTTAAATAAAATTTACTTACTTACTTAATAAATTTTACTCCATTTCATGTAATATGTATTTTATTCATTTCTTTATTTTTTGCAACTTGTCAGAATTTCACGTTTCATTGTCAGATCATTAATGTTGACTTGTTAGACACAAATATCGACTTCACAAAAATATGTTGTCAACTCCTGGTCTTAACTCGGCAAGGAAATATTTTCATGTATTCTTAGAACGTGAATATGTGACAAGGATTGATTGTACGTATATTGTTTAATGTCCCTCTCGAAAATTTTCACTAATATGGAGTCGCCACCATTTGCCGGAGGAGAGCTGCAAATTTTGTCCTATACTCGGCACTCACGGCCGTTGAGCAGGGATGGATCTTTTTCTTGCCAGCACGTACTGCGACACGGGACCTCGTTTTATACGGTCTCATCCGAAGGACAGGTCTCCCACGTCCCACAGTGGGATTCGAACCCGCGACGTAAGGATCAACTCCTTACTTCGCGACTCTAAAGCAGACGCTCTAACCCCTGCTCCACGCGGGCGACTATGTGACAAGGAATCAAAAGGATCAGACAACTTGACATACTATATGAGCAGAATTTTTAGCGAGGATTTAATTTTGGCACAATTAGCAAGGATTTTGAGATCGTAAAAATTTATTATAGCTTAAAATTGATTGCGTTTGTTTCAAATGCTTCTTGAGTGAAATTGCATTTAAAAATCGCTAAAATTACATCTCGCCAAAATTGAAATACCAATGTTTAAGAAAAACTTGCTTAAATTTCCAGTTATAATCAAGGCAAAAATCAGACTCCTTTGCCTACCTTTGTATTTCCCAGATTCAAGCATTAATGCTGTATAAACACAACTATTAATGGAAGGAGAAAAACATCTTCTACTTGTCAAAACCATCGCAAAAATTTGCTACATAAACAATAATTGTTGGCGAAAAAGCTATTCATGAACAAAAGACAGTCATTTTAATCCTTTTCATTTTTGTGAAAGAAATCTGCCAAGGCACATCTTTGTTTTAAAATAAAAATAAAGAAATTGCTTAAAAATATTTGTTTCAAATGAAAATCTTTTATGTGCAAAGGGAAACAACCAGCAGTTGTGATATTAAAGGACAATGGTCCATACTTGTATGGATATATGTATATCTTAATCTATAAATTAGAAAACTAACGTTTTAATTCAGTTAAGGTAGGATATAACGAAATTTTCTGAACATACATTTCTGAAGTAAACTTTACGACTATAATTAATTTGCAAACGGAAATAAATTACAGAAACATTCGACCATCATTACATATTATCCATTTGTATTCTCTCTGATCAATACATGTGAAAATATAGTGATCCGATGTTTACCTTTGTGATCTTTTCAACATTTATCTTTAATTCTATATTTGTCGATAAAAAACAAAAGAAGTAATAATAAGTGCTAAGGCAAAAATTTTATTTTTATGAAATTATATCTTGACTTTACAAAAAAAAATAAACAAAATAAAGAAAAGAATTTAGTAAACAATTGCATATAAAATAGATTCAAGCAATAAGTACTTACATAGATAAACAACGATTAATGGATTACATGTTTTTTACGTCTCATTGTATATACAACTAAACAGAAATGGGGAAAACTGGCCTAAGAAGAATTCGATTTAAATCTATAAACAAAATTTTTCAATGATCCCAAAAACCATAATTTTCTCCAGAAACTTTTTATTCAAAGCATTTTGAAACAATTTTTATGTTCAAGATGTTTTAGAACATAGAACTTTTTCATATGCGACCAAAGGATCACTTCATTATAAATAGGGATTTGACCTATAGGAACGGGCTTGGTTTTTTTCTCTACAAAAACCTTGTCGATTTCCGTTCTGATTAATGGCATTAGGCTGAATACATATAACAATTTGTTTTTCCTAAATCTTTTTTTTTTCAGCTAGTAGAGGTGTGAGGAACCCTTTCGTTGATTTCCTCAGTTTGTTATCTCAAAATGTAATAATTGATATTTGTCATAACTTCTCAAGAAGCATAACAACGCATAATGGTAATGTTTACTGCCTCTGAAATTCTATTCTTTATGTTTAGGCAATTTTATCCGTGAATGTAGTAAAACATTCCATTAATGTGTGCAAATTATATAGGCCTAAATCAAATCCGAGGAGAGCAGTTACTGATATGTATGTACATGTAGCCAAAATCAATGTTATTAAATCCTAAGGAATATATACAATTGACATTCATCGCAGCTCAATGCTGCCAACACACAGAGTGAGAAAGTATGCTTACACTGAGGTTTGTTCCGCCTGACTGCTGACAACTGTACATTGGATTTTTACGATTTGATATCTCTCTAGTGTTTCTTATATCAAGAATGGGCATGCCTAAAGGATAGATAATTGAAGGGAAAATACACAAGGCCATAAAAAATATTAAAATA
>NW_026924117.1:0-22493 GCF_032062105.1 Saccostrea cuccullata | reverse complement strand
CATTTTATCTACCCATATGTAATGTTTGAGACAAGGCCTGTCTTTGAATACCAACAACCTTGACCCTTTGACCTTGACCCCAGAGTTTGTCCTACCTTTAAAAATGTTTACCTTGGTGATAGCCTTTGAACAGGTAGTGCTAGGGTTTTATATTTCACATTTGTATTTCTTGTAAAAAGGCCTTACATTAGGTACCGACATATTTGATCTGCATTTAAAGGTACTTGGACACAAATTTGAAGTTATTATTTTCTCTATAATATTACGACTTATATATTTTACTAGCATTTCACACAAAAATTAATTAAAAATCTTATTTCGTATAAAAAATATTAAAATTTCAAATTATTTGATTGACACATCCTTGCACTTTCACAAATTTATTTTATTCTTAACCCTTAGGAAAAGTGGCAATGTCGTTGTGTATAAATGAAAAATATTGATACTATAATCCAGAAAATTCAAAGTAGACATGTTCGAAAGCAAAACAAACACACAATGTATTGTCAGTCCGTGCAGAACTTTGTGGTAACCAGATAACCAGACTGTGACGATTGAACGCACCCGGTGAATTGAAAACATCAACAATAAAAGAACTTGTGCTTTGTTTACAAAAACTGTGTACATGACACGAGTGTGCTCGATTTACTAAACTCTGTACGCAACTCTTAGTTCGGAATGACGATACTTGTGAAGGAGTTTTGCTTTCTAACATTTCTACTCTGAATAAAATTATTTTTCTGGAAAAAAGTTTTAATATTTCTCTTTAATACACCACTAGATTGCCACTTTTCCTAAGGATTAAGAAAAAGGTTAAAATTTGTGAAAGTGCAAGGATGTGTCAATCAAACCCGCCAAAAAATTTGAAGTTATAATAACTTTTAAATGAAATAAGTTTTTTAATTATTTTTTGTGTGAAATGCTATTAAAATATATGTCATAATAGTATAGAGAAAATATTGACTTCAAATCTGTGTCCAAGCACGTTTAAAATAAAGCTTAACATTCCCAATGTTGCTATACGGGAGCATCAGTGTTTAGCAAACATATGTTTAATGCTGCATTTGATATTTATCACTATGAAGGGAAAATGTACTCTGTGAGTCATATAAGGAAAGTTTATTGAAATTTTAAGTTCTCAATTTTTCAAATGCAGTAAATTGATTAGAAAAAATAAATTACACATGGAATTTCAAATATTTGTACAATGCTGTAAAACATAGACTTTAAATGTCTTATAAATGATTCTTTCCAAATGTTTTCTACGGAACTAAATTGCTATTTAGTTATCCTTTCGTGATCTCTACCACCATGACGACGCCTGCTCCGATCGCTGCTATCATTCCTATGATGCTGAAGGCGAAAGCAAAGTGGTAATCAAAGTCTACGTAATCATACAAGTCGTTCACTTTGGCTGCATACACTGCTACCGAAATGAGGATAAACACCGCTACAAAAGAAAAGCATAAATTATTTTAAGAAAACGGGGGGGGGGGATCAAAACTATGTTTATTAAGATACATGTATTGCAAGAAATCCTTTGAAAGTGTAAAATTGACATTTTTTTTTTAAATCTTGATATTAAGGATGTTTATTTCTCAGCCAAGAGAAGTAATTTTTGAAATTTTCATGTCTTTGCATGTGTCTCAAAGTGGGAATTAGTTTTAATGATGCCATTAAAAAATACCTTGTATTCTTTTTATGAAATAAAATTGGATCTGTATAATCATGTATTGATACTAGGTGGTTACATTATACAATTTATGTTACTGTAACTCACTTTCTATTCGCGAGAACTTTATTTTCGCGTAATTACAAATAAGGTGTTGCGAAAATTAAGTGATCTACTGTATTATAAAAATTATACCTAAAATATAATTATCAAAACATCCCTTTTTCAAGGACACACCTCCCAACCTTATTAATATTCAGGGTCATGAACCCAAGGGAGCATTCATTGCATCAGATATTTTCTTTAAACAAGGAAAGACAACTCAAGATTTTCTTTAATGGTATAGTCAGTTTCTTTTATCAATTTATATACATTTAAATTGTGATAAAATGGGGGGGGGGGGGGGGGGTTAGAAAAAAGATATTGTGATGTATGCATTATATTTCATTAAGATCACTTCTGGTCAATTATAAGTAAAACATTAACACAGTGTATTTTCAGTATGAAATACTACATAGGTATATGAATGTGTTTACTAACTTTCTGTTTAATAAATAGAGGTAAATTGAGTTTCAAGTATACCTGATTTCACATAAGCTACATATCTGCAGCTACTAGTACATGTAAATAGTTCTGGAAGGTATCTATCTACATAATCATATTCAGTTATAAATGTTTTCTGTTCACTGAATTCAACAAAAATAATTTAAACTGACAAGCACACCATCTATATATCATGACTCATATTGAAAAAAGACAAAGTAAAGAAACAGCGTGCAATCATGTTTTTATTTACAAGAAATTTACTAAGCACTACATGTAGACAGACAATGGAATGTTCAACAGCAAATAAGTTGTATATTACAGGCATATGTTATAATAAAGATTATTTTGTTTAAAAATGAAGTAAAAATTTATAAATCAATATTTAGTTACCCTTCACAAGATCTCCAAATGTTGACTATTTTTAATAAACCAAATTAAGTGCACATTCTAAATTTTTTTTTCCTACTCAAAAAAATTAAAGTTCCATTTTTGAAAGATAATCAACCTTATAATAAAATTCAGAGTAAAAATATTCAAGAGTTTCTTTCTTTACTAATCTGGTTTAAAATACATGTGTAAATACAATATGTAATTCATATATATAGTTCAAGCATGCAATACCAGTGAGAGCTACATGTAGCTATACCTCACTTCTTTTGCAAACATTTTCTATACTGTGATTGAATTAAAAACATCAGTTTTAAGTTATAAATCTTATCTTATCATTTTATAACCTATGAAGTCACCTGCATGGCACAGTAGCAAAAGCATCTGCTCGAGAGTCATGAGTAGGGAGTTGATCCATGTATTGCTGGTTCGAAATCCCACAGTCGGACATAGATGAGACTGTTTATACAGAGGTCCTTTGTTGCAGTAGGTGCTAGTACCAAAAAGATCCCTCATTGCTCAATTAGCCATGTATGCCAGGTAAAGGACAAAGTTTGAAGCTCTCCACCGACAAATGTTGGCATCCCCATATGAGTGAAAATTTCTCAAGAAGAATGTTAAACAACGTACAAATTAACAATAAACTATAGAGTCTTTGAATATGCAAATTCTTTTTTCTGAGAAAGGGATCCTCAAATGATGTTTAGATATAGTTCATATGAGTAGAAAAGTACTGTATCATCCCAGCTAGTCTTCATGAATTCAGGAACAATTTGTTATATGGCCTGAAAAATATAAAATGTTAATGCATTAACACAAAAGTATATGATTGATATTTTTATAATTCATCAAAAGTAATTGAACCAATAAAATAAAGTCACACTTGTTATCTTAAAATGCTCATGGGACTGCTGAAAAAAACAGATATCCAAGAGATTCAGGGTAAGATACATAGAAAAAAATTTCATTCAAGGGACTTTAAAATGACTTTGATATCTCAATGTGTTCAAAATATCACTCAGTGTCAACTGTCAAAGATATATATATCAAAGTTCAACTCTAAACAGAGTAAATAAAATTCATATACATGTATACCATTTACGGTTGCTTATTCAATCTATCATTGTTCATTAATAATCTGCATGAGAAAGAGATATGCACAAAATGATCAAATTAAATTAACAAAAGTAAATAATATATATGCAATTCCAAGTGTTTGCAAATCATTCATCCAATTTGTAATACTGTCATGAACATCAACATACCCTAGGTAGTAAAAGTTTTTTGATTTTAAGATACTGCTGTGTAACTGTACTTATTTAGACTGCACTGTATTCACTTGTTTCCCAACAGTACACATTTTTCACATTATCTGAAATCCATCATTACTATACCATGATGAGAGTTATGCCCCTTTTCTATAACCCCAAAATATTGCTTTCTTTCTGAACCTTACATAGATATCAACTAAAATAGGAATTTAAATTATGAAAACTTATATTTTAATCTATACTTAACTTAAAAGCCAAGAAATAAACAAAATGATTTTCCAATATTTACATAGGACTTTCAAGATAAACATTCTGTTTCTAATTATGGCACATCCATTACCCTTGATTCTGGGATACTGTGCTAGGATGTATTCATTCCAAAAATATGATGTATCGTGGCCCTGACAATCTTGAATAGATTTCATAATAAAAGGCTTCAGCCTTAAATATTTAAGCATTGAATTCATATTTTTGGCTGTCTTCGGTCCTATAACACACCTGGCCGTGCCGACAAATTGAATACACCCTACTCTATAGCTATATGATCTGAACAAATCTAAATTTGCTCTTAACTATCTCAGACTGACTAATAATGACTTGCCTATTCTTGAAAAGAATTCAGATTTTATTTTTTGTCTACGAATTACTATTGTTCTCTCTATTTTATTGCTGTACTCCATATACATCAATAACATATCATCACCAGTAATCAACATACCTTCTCTTTCGACTTGACATCCTTTCCTAGATTCTCATGGTTGAAGCTTTCATCAGATAATTTGTTTTGTTACAGCTGAACTGCAAATATGATTAATAAGTTAATACAATCCTTTACATTAAATTAATCCAAATAAAATACAAGCATTTGCAATAATATGGAAAGAAAACTGAATGAAAAATACTGACAAATATCAATGCACTACATGCAAATCAGAAAAATATTAAATGCAACCATTTACAGTTTGCATAATATGCTGATTATGTATCAGCACAATTTTCAGTTCATTAAATTGTTTGCTGAAACAGACAACCAACTGTATTTATAAATTCTCTTTTAATGGATTTTCTTCTGCCTTTGAACTTACATGTACTATTTTGCAGCATGATAATGTGAGAATTTTTTCACCCATTCTTCATGTTCTTTATTATTAAAGTATCTGCTGAAAATAGAACAGAGTGTGATTAAATCTTTTGAGAATTAAACAAAAACAAAAATCACTGATGCATGATTTTCAATTATATTGACCCTTTCATCTCTCTCTCTCTCTAACTATATATAACTTTACTCAGGATTATTTTATACATGCATTGATATACCTGTACATGTAGATATTGGAGTAATTGGGCATGCTTAATATTATTTATTTATTTATTCCAATCAGCATGATCAGGATGATAATAATTAAAAAATAATGTTGCATATTAAATATGTTATAATTTTATCCTTACATTTACATATACAATACTCACAACAGGCAAACCTTGAATTTGCACATCACTGTCTTAAGAGTATATCCTACAATACACATTCGATCATTGCACATTACAAATGAATTGATTTGATTTTTTTTTTAATGTTTATATTTGCCTTTTTTGTTTTATTTTACTGATATTATAATTTTTGTGCAATTAATACAGTATCATCACTGATTTTTGTTTTATCTGGGATAGTTCTATGTACATGTATAAAAAAATACAATTATAGTTGGGCTACAAATGTAGTAACTTGACAGGCTTGTTTCAAAGTTCTGTCATTTCGGAATCCTGTTTTGTTTAGATTAATTATTTGTCCAGCTGTGTATCACATTAAATAAACAAAATATAACTATTACATTTATCATGATTATTAATATTATTATGGTTTTGGGTCAGTCTATTTTTATCTAGTAGCCTTGGAGTGGGATAGTGATATTATGATGATCTGACCAGTAAAAAGCCTGAGTGAGCAGTGAAAGAAAACTATTTCTAGCCTGGGTCTACAATGATTTCACATTTGTACTTCATTATATACATTTTCTAAATTCAATAATGTTTGTTTATTTAACCTCATAGGGTCAATTGTGTAATTTTTGTCATACCTGTAGATGGCTGTTCAAAATGTACTCTACAGCTGTACCTGCAATAGATAAACAAAAAAGAAAATTACTTTTCATTTTATCAATATGTAAATAAAAAACATGTATTCTTACAAACAAAAACGCAAAACATCAATGTAAATTATCTTTAGCAATATCTTTTCATTACACAGATTGATGCAGGCATGCATGTAATTTATTATACCCCCCGCTTGAAAAGCGGGAGGGTATATTAAGTAATCGGTATGTTTGTCCGTCTGTTATGCTTTGGTGTACCCATCTCTTATCCGCTAATTCCCCTAATACATTATACCACGCACTGAGTGATATTTGATGACTTTCACAGAATCTAATTATTACATATTGCAATTGTGCATAATTCTATTTTACTTTTTGATCTGCCACATATTTGGGGTTTCCCAGGCAATACTTTACACATAGAAATATTCAAAGTTTTCATAAACTGCATATGTGATTGATTGACTGACAAATGTATGCATGTTGTTTAGAATGACCCTCTCGAGAATTTTTCACTCATTTGGAGACACCACCACTTGCCGGTGGAGGGCTACAAATTTTGGGTGAGGGCCCGACCTTTGAGCAGGGAGGAATCTTTTTTGTGCAAGCACCTACAGCGACATGGGGCCTTGGTTTATACGGTCTCATCCAAGGACCTGCAGTCTCCACGTCCCACAGTGGGATTCGAATAAGCGACATAAGGATTGATTCCTAACTCCCTGACTCTAGAGCAGATGCTCTAATCACTGCGCCACATGGGCGACAACTGCATATGTTAAATTCATACCTGATATACACAAGTATGTGAGAACTGCATTGACATCATCTGATCATAAATTCTATGACATTAAATTAGAAAAGTAACAACTATATTTTGATCAGAAGGCTCTAGTGAAAACTGCATGATTGATATAAACAGCTGACACTATTAAAACTGCAAACAAATGTAAACAAACCTTTAATGCTTTATCCAGGTACACATGTATATATGTAGAGGAAATTCGGAAGAACTTCTTGTGCATACACATGAGTACGGATAGAATTAAATTCTAGTCTCTTGGTATTTGAAAAAACACATATGGTTCTCACAAATCACTGGGTATTGATAAGTAAGAATAATGACTTTTATACGCGTATGCATGCATAGTATACTACCTTACAAGTAGGATCGAACTATAGCACACCTGTATTTTCTCTTCAATTTTAGACATGCTATTAACAGCATTTGACAAACATGCCCTAAAATATTTAACCATTTTGTGCTAGAGGTAATCGAAAAAATAATTGAAATTCTACTTACGAGTGTTTTTGTTCACTAAATCAATGTATGCGGGTTAATCTTAACCATCACAACTACTCCCTTCCACGTGGAAACATGTTTACAAAATCGAGAGGTGCTGTTTTGACACTTTAAAGTGCAATAGCACTTGACAGAATAAGAAACTGCAAACCTCCTTTCACTTTTCAGGTAAAGAAACGTTTGTTTTTCAACTTTTTGCAATGTACAAATTTTATAAATCGAGATAACATAAAGTTTTACCTCTTTTTCCATGTTGAATTTCTCTCTCGATTTTCACCTGTAGCATGTTGGTCTCGCTGAATTCTCGCGAGGAAAGCTGTTCGGACGTTTACGGATTTTGTTCATATTTTATTACGTTTATCTCCGAATTCTTCCGATTTATGCTAATGAGGTTAGGAGGTGTGAAGGACGGTTTGATACTTTATTTTAAGTGTAAGTGTTCATAAATCAAAGTTTGATTTTTTTCTTTCACATTTCTTTAATTTACACATACAATTAATTTGAAATTTTATAATTTTTCCATTTAAATATAATTTATTATTACATATTAAACAGTGGAATACTGTAATTTATTAAGTGAATAAAACTGATACCCTGTCACAGTGTGAAAGGATATCAAAATGATTTATTATACTTTCATGTTAAATACTAAAATCTGATTGGTTTAGACGCAGTTAACAATCTGTTCTGTTACCCTCAGCCTTAGCAACACACGTGACAACGGGTAACACAACGGTAATGCCACATGCGTGAAAATTATGCGCGTACGGTTCACCGTAGAATTCTCAAAACGTCAGTTGCGCGTTTGAAAGAACCGGAATAATCTTGACGTCAATAAAAGCTTGCGTCTGATGTAGCTTACTTGAAAACAACAAACGACAGACGAAACATGCTTGCGAGTGCAGAAATAACGAAACTTTAGATGATAAAGGACTCGTAGAGTATCAAATAAACAATAAAGAGGTCAGTAAATCTTTTTCGAAGTAGCGGGGAGTGTGAAATCTTTCTAAACGTGAACGAAAAGGCGATCGACGATTTGTATTGCTAACATAGCAAATCAAGAAGACATTCAGTATAAAAAAATAATTGGTGCCTGTTTTGGAGGGTAACAGTTGAAAATGACACCCCTCAGAAAACCATTGTCAACCTCCGCTGACGCGTCGGTTGACAAAGGTTTTCCTTGGGGTGTCAATTTCAACTGTTACCCTCCAAAACAGGCGTGAAAGAATATCAGAGATGCAGGAAAATTCTCGACTTTCCTTTTCTTCACCAAGAGTGTTGTAAAAAATACTCCTTAACCTGTTATAAGATAGAAAACGAGGAATTAATAATTAAAACATTCTGTTATAAAATAAAACTGCGAACTTTCCCCAAATACAAATGTACATTGCTGAAATTCATGTTTACGATGTTTTTCATTTAGCTATGACGTCTCAACCGCTCAACTATGACGCAGCCTAAGACTGCATACAAAAAAAGACGTAGGCAAAGGAAAAATCAAAGAAAATGTAATAAACAGAAAATCCAATGTTTTGGAGTTGAATATGGTCATTATGGAATTTATTTTACTTGAGAGACAGGATTCGCACTCGTGAAAATATAAAAAAAATTCTGTCCCACTCGTGAAATAAATTCCACAATATTATTCAACTACAAAAATTTTAATATCCTCTATCTACGTATTAAGATAATATCTGTAGATACACTCTATTTTGCGAATTCTTAATATTTTGCGAATATTTGACGGAGGTATTGCCTCAAAAACAATGATTATGAACTGAGAAATTCATATAAATCGACAAATATATTCATAATATACATGGTATACTTTAAATGATAATATTAGCAAAATTAAATTTAAAAAAATTACAAATTAAAATTGAATTACAAATTAATGTCTCTCACCTCCAGCAAAAGCTGTGCCTATTGCCACAAACAGAATCGGTTTCATGTCTTTCAGAACGAACAGTTTTAACACTGTCATGATTGCTGCTACTACCAATACCAGCAATCCAAGGATGCTCATTGCTCGGACTGCCTTGAGCCAATCTTTTAAAAATAATATCATTGTAATGGTAGACTGTGATGTGCAAAACGCAATAAACAACAATTTCAAATGTTAAATTTTTTATATCAAATCGGTTACTATAGATTTGAAACTTTAAGCTTAAATTTGTATTCATCTGTTTTTAAGGTAGGATTCTTCTCGCAGAAAACTGTGTTTCTTGTATTTAAAAATTAATGAAATTTTCACACAATCAAGAAGACAATATAACAAAGTAATAATATCAGTTATATTAGTTTTGACCGTTTTATATTAGAGTCAAGGTCAGTATTTTCCCTGGATAGGATAAAAATAACTGCATCCAATCATGCGATAGGGTCTTCTATTTCAAAAGATTAAATGTTTTTCTTTTTGCATAAAAAGATATTATTATATAGGGTCTATAAGACGATATTAGCAAATTGACCCAAAAAGTTTAACAAAAATGGATTTTAGCTAATCCGAATTTTCTCTATTTTTAGGATATTTAAGGTAGGATTCTTCTCATATTTCTTGTATTTAAAAGTTAATGAAATTTTCACAGAATCAAGAAGACAATATCAGTAAGTGATTAGTATCAGTGAGATTAAGTTTGACCGTTTTATATTAAAGACAAGGTCAGGTCAAGTTCATTATCTTTTCCCTTGACATAAAGAATAAAAAGATACTGTTTCCAATCCTGTGATGCCTACTTCTACTTCAAAAGTTTAAAGACTGTTCTTTTTGCCTAAATAGATACTGCTATTTTGGGTCTATAGCATGATAGTATCAAAATTTAAAAAATAATTTAACTAAACTGGATATTGGCTAATCCGAAATTTCTCTGTTTTTCTAAATTTTTTAGATTATATTAGTTATTTTCATATGCTTCCTATATTTAACTTTTACTTATTTTCACAGATAATAAAGTAGTCTTATAAATGTACAAAATGATACAAAATAAAAAGGTTTTGATCGTTTAATTAGAGAGAAAAAAATACTTTTTATCGATTTTTGGCCCAAATCTGCATTTTGATTGGAAGCATTTAAAAGCTGACATAGTTTTAGTTTGTTTGAAAAATCATATTTATTTGATATATTTTGAAAGTTTAGTCCCTTATTATTAATTTAACTTACATTTGAAAATTTCTCCAAGTCTTCGATTGTGTAAAAATTATAACTAAATTCATTGTTCTATTATAATTTTGAGAGGCAGAAAAGAGGATATTTTCATATGCCACCATTCCGCCAAAAATATAATCCCTGCTAGTTTTCAAACGCAGTTTACCATTTCTATTTAAAGTTGTACAATTGTGACGAGGAAAGAAAAATATGGTCTTTTAAATCCCTTACACCTTAATATAAAAGACATGTAAGCATATATACTTTGAATGTTTCATCTAGTCAAAAACCAGAGAAGAATTCTACCTTAACTAATTTTTATATGCGCCGTATATTTAAATTTTTCTTATTTTCACATATGGTAAAGAAGTCATATAGAGGTACAAAATGATACAAAAACAAAAAGTTTTGACCGTTTACTAAGAGAGTAAAAGCACTTTCTACTGATTTTTGGCTCATATCTATACTTAGATTGGAGGCTTTTAAAAGCTAACATAGTTATAGTTTATTTGGAAAATCATATTTATTTGATATATTTTAAAACTTTAGTGTATTATTATTAATTTAGCTAACATTTGAAAAAATTTGAAAGTCTTTGAATGTGTAAAAATTATAACTAAATTCGTTGTTCTATAATAAATTTGAGAGGCAGAAAAGAAGATATTTTCATACGCCATTAGTTTTCGAACACAATTTACCATTTCTATTTAAAGTTGTACAATTGTGATGAGGAGAGAAAAATATGGTATTTTAAATCTCTTTCACCTAAATATATGAGACATATAAGCAAATATACATTGAACATTTCATCTACTCTAGTCTACTACTAGAATCCTACCTTAAGAAATTTCTTTAAGATTCAGTCTGACTAGCAAAAAAATAGTACGCTTAATGCATTCAATGTAAAATATATTATTAGGAAAACAGTCATAAACTTTGTAAAGAATGTATCTGTACCGTCATCTGTAACTATCACATCGCTGCATTCTGTATCTCCGGTCAAAATTATTTTAGCACACGTCTTCCACAAACCAGAATTTACTTTGGATATTATTATATCAAACGATATCCAGTAAGGTGACGCTAATCCAATCAGTCGAAAGACAACTGCACATATTGTAAGCACCAGTGCAATAAGCTGAAATTTTGAGGCTTCCATATTTTTGGACCTAAAACAAATTTCACTTGTTATAATGTTTCCTCTATATTATGTAAACTACCTGAAAAAAAATCAATGAGGTCAACATAAGAACAAATATTTTATGAACTAAAGCATAAACATTAAAAATGACTTATTAGTAGCAAGAATAATATATTGCGTGCTTGATAATTTTGCATCGAACCCGTAACCGAATGTTAAGTGAAGGTGAGGGACACTTGATGAAATAATATTATAAATCTAATACCACTGGGTTCGTTTTATTCTTTTTAGCTACAAAAATATTGTCTGTTAGTTGAGACCGTAGAAAAGAGTGCAAAGAATTACACGGTTATTGAATTCTAGATTGATGATTGTATTTCCCATGTAATATTTTTCTAACTAATGAAGACATCAACATTACTCTGTGAAGGACTCGGTCACAGAGAAGTGAGTGTTCTTTATCTTGTAATGTCTGTCGTGAAACAGATCCTCAACTTTTAAGGTCGAATCTGAAAAACCAGAACTTTCAACTAAATATTTCCGTTTCCATTTGTTTTCCCTGTGATAAACACTACGAAAGTGATTCTTGTTAATTTCTCCGTGCTTCCTGTTGCATGTAAATTTCTCTATTGAAATACTACTACTGAAAGGTCAAATGTCAACCTGCATGTATATATCACTGGCGTATAAATACACTAAAGAAAAATAGATGTTTTTTAATTGTTTACTAAGAAATTAGATATGATATATCTTTTAACAAACAAAATAAATAATGAATCATCTTCGGATCAAAAGCAAGTCACTAGCGCAACGCTGTCCACTTTCACCGAGGTCTCGCGAGACCGAGAACCCCACTTCCGTAAACATGGTAAACATCCCATCTGAACCACGTGGAGAAATCAGAATCAGATCTTCACTCCATCATCTGATACAGATATCGTCCCTCAGTCATTACCATCCGACTTCTTAAGCAACTCAACTTCCTCTGCTATTTTAACATCCACACAAATCTGTTTCCTGACCATGCTGACCAACTCCTGTTTTATCAACTGCATTGCATTCAATATGGCGACGGAGAAGTGACATAGGGCCTATACACGTGTTCGTGCTTCCGACTTAAATCTACGTCACATTTATAATTAAAGTTAACAAGATTGCTTTGATCATAATTTAAAATTCTTTTGTTGTTTATTTTGTAAATGTTGACATTTGACTACAGTAACTAAATAATAAATAAATTTGTTTCGTGTTTTTATGGGACTATTCTTTATAGTAAAATTTGACGTCATGGGGCCTCGTGCATTTCAAATCTACTAAATTAGAAGGTATTTCGATTTATTTTAAGAATGATAT
Organism: Saccostrea cuccullata; assembly: GCF_032062105.1. Classification (NCBI taxonomy): domain Eukaryota; kingdom Metazoa; phylum Mollusca; class Bivalvia; order Ostreida; family Ostreidae; genus Saccostrea; species Saccostrea cuccullata. The sequence continues at coordinate 9,585 of NW_026924117.1, read as the reverse complement.
TTCAAGTAAAAATGGAAATATTAGGAATCACTGTCTAGTTAGGAGAATATGCCAGGGACATCAACAATAGTTATGCAAATTATCCCATGTTTCCCATTATTGTTGATGCCCTGGCATACTCTCCTAACTAGACAGTGATTCCTTAAATGTACCATGGACTTTGCAAAAGTGTAGCGTTTTTTCCTTTAGAAGTGGTGCTCGGAATAAGCTTCCCTTGTCATTGGTCTTTTGTTAATTTCTTAATTGATATTTTGATTGTACACACAAGTAATTCAATGTTGAAATTAAAAAAAGATGCATGTTCTGATTGATATATGTCAAGGTTTTTTTCTATCACAAGTTTCCAAAATCTGATGGAATTCCAATGGTTATTAATTTCGCCTTTTTATTAGCAGTCTTATATTTTGAATTCATATGAAGTAGAATTTTCTTTAATACAATGTCACCTTTTAGATCTTGCATATTCCAAATATCAAAATATTTATATTCGCACTGTAAACGCGACTACGTTCAACAAATGACGTTGTAGACATAAATAACGGTAAATGGTAAAGTTGAATAAAGCTGCCTCGTCCAAAATTTTGAATTTCATGGCCCTAGCGTCAGGGGTTCTGGTGTTAGGGCGGGGCTGTAGTGATTACATGTATGTAGTGAAAATGCATAAATTCTTTACAAATCTTCTTTTCTGCTCCTGGGTATTAAGCCAATGAACTATGTAAATAGTTATGATGAGGAAGGATGTCTTTTTGAGATTTGTGTATTTCATGGCCACTGGGTCAGGGGTTCTGGTGTTAGGGCGGGCTCTAAGATTGTATTGTGAAAATGCATGAATTCTTTGGAAATCTTTTCCTTAGCCCCTTGGTTAAGCCAATGATCTAGGTACATATTTATGATGAAGAAAGGTACCTCTTCCAAAATGGTTCATTTCAGGGCCCCTGGGTTAGGGGTGCCTGGAAGGGATACATAGTCTGAACATAAAGTAATGCTTTGAAATCTGCTCTTTGTTATTAATCAACCATTTATGATGAAATAAAATTTAAAATTCATGATAAAATTTGCAAAATTTTGAAATATGTGGCCCCAGGGTCAGTGGTTCCTATGGGTTAGGGTGCACAACTGGTAGTTATAAAGTTTAAATGCATTTACTCTGATCTACCTCTGGATATTAAGTAACCTAAGTAAGCAAGCTAAGTGTATAGCTATGATAAACAACATGGTGCATCTTTCAAAATTGTGAATTTTATGTCTTTTGGATTAAAACACGAACCAAATTTAATTGTTGGAAGTTGTTACATGATATTCAGGTGACCTATAAGGCCCGTGGGCCTCTTGTATTAATTCTAGTCTATTTAAGGTAGGATTCTTCTCATATTTCTTGTATTTAAAAATTAATGAAATTTCCACAGAATCAAGAAGACGATATCACTAAGTAATGGTATTCGTGAGATTAAATTTGACCGTTTTATATTAGAGACCAGGTCAAGTCAAGCTCATTACCTTTTTTTCCAGGACATAAATAATAAAAAAAATTACTGTTGCCAATTATGCGATCCCTACCTGTATTTCAAAAGATTGAATGTTTTCTTTTTTGCATAAAAAGATACCATAAATGGCCTAAAAGATGATATTACCAAATTGACATAAATAATTCAACTAAAATAAATATATTCTAATCCGAATTTTCTCTACTTTTCTTAATTTTCTTAGGATATGATAGTTATTTTTATATGCTTCCTATATTTAAAATTTTCTCAATTTTACATATGGTAAGGTTGTCAAATGAAGGTATAAAATGATACAAAAACAAAAAAGTTTTGATCGTTTACTAAGAGAGAAAAAATACTTTTTAACGGATTTTTGGCTCAAATCGGTACTTAGATTGGAAGCTTATGAAAGCTAATATATTTCCAGTTTGTTTGAAAAATCATATTTGTTTGATATATTTAGGAACTTTAATCCCTTATTATTACAGTAATTAAACTTACATTTGAAAAGTTCTTCAAATCTTTGATTGTGTAAAAATTAATATAACTTAATTCGTTGTTCTATAATAATTTTGAGATGCAGAAAAGAAGATTTTTTCATACACCACCATTCCGCCAAAATATAGTCCCTGCTAGTTTTCAAACGCGGTTTACCACTTATATTTAATATTGTACAATTGTGATGAGGAAAGAAAAATATGGTCTTTTAAATCTCTTACACCTAAATATATAAGTAAGTGTACTTTGAATATTCTATCTAGCCAAAAACTAGAGTAGAATATCTTTTAAAAAATTATTTTTACAATTGCTTATGTGTGGTATAAAGTCAGAAATATATAAGAATTAACAAAACATCAATTATTTATTTGCATGTACTTTCACTTTCAAGTCTTAACATTTGGACAAAATAAACAGGGAAAACAACTTTCCAGAGGCTATCCAAGTCCAACTTGCCCTTCATTGATAAACATATTTTGTTTCTGCAATGATGGTTTTCACTAAAAGCACGGAATTAATTAGGTGTATTTTTTTGAAAATATATGCATTTTAAGAAGAATTTTTCTCAATTAATATTATTCCAAGTATTTTTTTTAATCAAGGGATACTTTCTATCTGTTAATCAATCAAAAATTTATAAACTGTAAAAGTTTTAACTTTATACCTTACATACTTTTGGGGCTATTGTAAAAATAATTTTTGGACATGTTGACCTTTGATGAAACCTTAAGAAATTAAGAATTGCAAAACATCAATTATTTAATGACATTTGGATGGTATAAAAAGGAAGTACATAGCCATTGAATACTATTTCCATGACTTGATAGCCTTTGGTAAAATATTTGCAGTTTGAAAACAATATTAGAATGTTTGTGGATAGTTATGTCGGGCGGGACAAGAGAGAGACAAGAAGCGGGGATTGTAGCACGTGAATTGGCGGAATCAAAAGCATGTAAATATAAGGAACACTGCTGGTAAAGTGCGAATCGAGAAAATCTTGGTTTCGGACACCCGCTACTATTGGTTTACATCAATGAGACAGTTTATGTCAACTTAACGATCAGAAATGATCGAACGTTTGATTAAGACGTAATTATTAATGTCCTGTATGGTTTCATGCAGTAGAACTGCTTGTTGGTTGAATACAAATACTTAGGGAGCAATCTATTAACTGCTTTAGATTACACCCGTTCAATGTATTTAACTAAATTATTCATATTTGCTGTTGACGTGTTAAAGTCGATTAACGCTACATTATTTGTGTTAAAATTGATATGAGTATAATCTATACATGTATGAATCATTTATGATTTCCTATTTCTTTAATGTTTCACAAGATTAAAACTTTTGATGCAATTTAGAGTTTTGTGATATTGTTGCTGTATGTGCGACTCTTGGCACCTGTAATTGCTACGTTTGGCTTCTGTTCTGATTCATAAGGTGTGACGTTTTATTGCTGTATCATAAATATATTGTTTTCCGAGAAATACGTTTAAATTTAATATCGACACATCAAATAATGCAAATTTCTTGAATAAACCCCCAAAACATATAGCCCCAATTCGAGGATTGGTTGTTTCTATCAAATATTTAAAATGTATTGCATATATAACCCCCCCCCCCCCAAACATAAATTGTTCTATTATGTGAAAAAAATAAAGGATTTAAAAATGCAAAATTCACTATGGTTAGTTTATATTGGATAACATTCATAAAAATTTTGAACTGGTTTTGCTAAAATATTTTACTGGAGTATGTGTTTATTAAGGCTCTATCCCAAAGGCCAATTTCAATAATTCCAGATTCATGTTGTAAGTCATCTTCGATTGACTATCTAGAACTTTAAAGTTACAAACTTTCTATACATGCAGAAGAAAAAAAAGCCCTTGGAACAACCCCCCCCCACCCAAGAAAAAAGATTGACCTCTCTTTAATAAGAATGGGAGTCATGACCCTACATGTATTTGAAGAGAATAGACGTTGATGCATGTAAGAGTGTTTTTCTTTTATATTCCACCCAAGAATAGTTTTAACCTTTGACTTGGAAAGATGGCATGGACAGTCATTAAGTATTTTCGATAATTAACTTGTATGGAATATTTTAATATCTCAACAAAATATTCTCAAATTTGAATTACATAAAGACACCGGTCTATTTATTAAACATACAGACCCGTAACATTTTTTTTTCAATGTATATGTAGGAAGGATGGGGGTCGCAGGTGAATGACAATCCAACAAAAAATGCTCAATCTCGGAAGAACACAGCTCCAGAACTGTAGTGTTAACTTATGGTTTCTTGTTTTCATCTTTGACTATAAAGACTTAAATATAAAACCATAAAGCCGCTGTTCTGCAGCTTGGAAGAACACTCCTATTTTATCGTGTGTTGATGACCTTTCTCTAACTATTCCATTTTCCACAACGGCCATCTTTGCTATCCAAGGGTTTCTCATACACTACTTTCCTCATAAACTGAGGAGAGTAGGATAATGATTATAAGAAACCCTTGGCCAACGAAGATGACAACGGCTGGATTTGCGAACCTTACGGTTAGCTACAGAACTGTATCTGTCCGAAGACGGGAGAGCTGGAAAAAATGTATACAGGTATTTATTGTGCACAAAAGTGTCCTGCTTTTCGGTTTCAAACTGTCATATTCAAAAATATTTCTAACTGAGTGTTCCAAATAAATTCCTTTACAATTTCCACTTACTACTTCCACAACAAACAACTGTTGTAAATAACCCTCCATGAAATTGAGGCCATCCAATTTCGCATTTTTACTGTCATATTTAAGAGGACAAGAGACAAATCGTTTTAATTGCAACACGCTTCGTGAAGGAGTCTAGACATCATGACATTTTTTTTTTTAGCTTTTGTGCAGTTGAGATAAGAATCTGGAGGATTTAATCCAGTACCAATCGCAACTTTTGTGCGCAATCGGGGTCTATCTCATTTTTTTTTTCAGACCAGCGAGTTACAGAAATGCAGCTACCTTACGGTTACAAAAAAGTTTTGGGGGGAAGCATGTCTACATAAAAAAAAAATTATAAACATGAATCAAAACTAAAGCAAAAGACTATTTTCAGAAAATAAAGTACACCCCAACTTCCATACTACGTCCCTGAGATGTTACTGGATAAGGGGACGACCATTTCATTCTGAGGGGGGGGGGGGGGGGGGGGGCTGGCAATTTTTTTTTAGACGGATTATTATTTTCATGCCTGTCAAGGACAGATTATTAATTTTCAAGATTATCGAGGACAGATTATTTATTTTCTTCTTTGTCTTACGTACCTTGAACGATTGATTCTAAAAGACTAATCATTTATATACCATAGGCGGATTCAGAGGGGGGGGGCGTGTATAATTTCGTTCAAGCAAGAGGACTGGGGCGGCCTTAAGGCCCCCAGTGGGTCCTGGGTGAAGCATTGGTGGAGGCCAAGGGAGGAAATTCCCCAGAATCTCTTGGGTTTTCGGGTATTTTAAGAATAAAACCAGGACAATTATACATGTAGTGGTATTGGTTATTATGTACCAAAGTATGACATTATTAATATTGGTCATGTCATACTTTGAATGAAGGGGGTCCAGGGGGTGAAGCCCCCTTGAAGCTCGTGGGTTTTTGTGTATTTTAATAGTAAAACCAGGCACAATTATGTAGGAATTGGTTAGTTATGTTCCAAAGTATGACATAATTAATACTAGTCATATCATACTTTGAATGAAGGGGGCCTAGGGGGCGAAGCCCCCTGGAGCTCTTGGGTTTTTGTGTATTTTAAGAGTAAAACAAGGCACAAAAATATTGGTATTGTACTAAACTGTGGCAATATTAATATTATTCATATCATACTTAGAAATTTTAGGGGAGGGATCATACACATGTACGCCTTCCTTAAATCCGCCACTGTATACTTTGTATTAATTGATCGGGAAATATTTCCATTTCCAATTGTTTTCTCTATGATAAACACTACAAAAGTGAATCTTGTTAATTTCATGGTAATACCCTGTGGTATGTATATTTCTCTATTACTGAAAGGTCAGGTGTCAACCTGCATGTATATCACTGGCGTATAAATATATACTAAAGAAAAAATAGATTTTTTGTTTAATTGTTTACTAAGTAATTTGATGTGATATATCTTTTTAACAAACAAAATAAACAGGTCTAGACGATTTCTAAATATGGAAGTCAAGAACGATAACCGCAAGTTGCTATAAATATATTCCCTAAACACATAAGATGGTTTTCTGTCCAATCAGAAAACAGGATTGTGACACACCTATGAAAAACCGTAAACAAAGAGCGCAAGTACACGTGGATTTTCTTTTTTCATGAAAAAGATTTTTTTGATAATTTTTTTTGGAAATCAAATTAGATGTATTGGTTAAAAGAGATATTTTCTACATTTCTACCGTGAACAAGCGATTATTTTCAGACATTTTACGACACACTGACTACTTCAAAACTTACAAAATTAATCGACATTTCCCGTTTTCTAAGGAAATGAAATAATTTCATTTAAGACATAATTTCATTAAAAACTCTTGTTAATCTAATCCTCCACATATATCTCTCTACATTTCATTATAATATCTTTTTTTTTTTGATAACCATATGCAGAGAAACGTTTAAGCTGAAAATTTAAACTCCACCGGTTTTGCGAAAGAGAATCGCATAAAATACATGAAGTTTTCATGCGTCCATCTAGCTTCAAGTCAATAGAAAGCAAAATGGCTGGATTTCTTGTGTTGTTGGCGTTTCTTATGTTTCCTGGATTAGGAAAATTTGCACTTACATGTATATGAAAATACTCTCACCGACGAAATAATTAAATTGATTTTGTATGTGTGCAAAAATGTACTTGAGCACAAATGTTTGCATTTCTTTTTATCATGCGGTCATTTTTTTTATTTGTTAAGATTCGTATTCAAGATACTACATGATTGTATTATAAATTCATAAAACATGCTTATAATTGGTGATATTGTTTCTTCATTGCATTCATTGGTGTTGATGTACATTTTCTGACTAAATAAAGAAAGAAATGCTTTTTTTATTTTATCTGTTGAAAAATAAAAATTATTAATAAGCTAGAATTAAACAAAATGCATTCCATGCATATGACATTTGCTATACCCAATTTATGATACTGTCATTATGCTGTAAAATGTCTGAAAATAATCGCTTGTTCACGGTAGAAATGTAGAAAATATCTCTTTTAACCAATACATCTAATTTGATTTCCAAAAAAAATTATCAAAAAAATCTTTTTCACAAAAAAAGAAAATCCACGTGTACTTGCGCTCTTTGTTTACGGTTTTTCATAGGTGTGTCACAATCCTGTTTTCTGATTGGACAGAAAACCATCTTATGTGTTTAGGGAATATATTTATAGCAACTTGCGGTTATCATTCTTGACTTCCATATTTAGAAATCGTCTAGACCTGATAAATAATGAATTATCTTCGGCTCGAAAGCAAGTCACTACCGAGGCCTCGCGAGACCGAGAACTCCACTTCCTGGTAAACAGCCACGTGGAGAAATTGACATTGCCACATGGATCTGCACGTACTCCATCATCTGATACAGACATCGTCCCTTAGTCATTACCACCCAACTTCTTACGCAACTCAACTTCTTCTGTTATTTTAACATCCATACAAATCGGTTTCCTTACCATGCTGACCAACTCCCGTTTCATCAACTGCAACATTGCATTCAATATGGCGGCGGCGAAGTGACATAGTGCCTATATATGTTCGTGCTTCCGACAACCTAAATCTAGGTCACATATATAATTAAAGTTAACAAGATTACTTTGATCATAATTTAAAATGCTTTTGTTGTTTATTTTATAAATGTTGATATTTGACTACGGTAACTAAATAATCAATAAATTTGTTTCGTGTTTTTTGGGACTATTTTTTTTATAGTAAAATTTGACGTCATGGGGCCTTGTGCATTTCAAATCTACTCAATTAGACGGTATTTCGATTTATTTTAAGATGGTTATTTCAAGTAAAAATGGAAATATAAGGAATCACTGTCTAGTTTTGAGAGTATGCCAGGGACATCAACAATAGTGGAAAACATGGGATAATTTTAGCATAACTATTGTTGATGCCCTGGCATACCCTCAAAACTAGACAGTGATTCCTTAAGTATACTTCTTTGACAAGAAAATTTATCTTTTGTGGTGTTTAAGAATTGGCTTGTATTTAAAGTGATTCATCACATCTACTGAGTGCACATTGCCATGCTGATCAACTGACTACAAGTATCCGGTCTGGTAATCTGATTTTAAATACTATTTGGTTCTAAAATGGCGAGCGAAGCGAGGCAAAAAAATGCTGAATTGAAGATTCTGAGGTTAAATTGAACGTAAATAAAAAGGTATTTTCACAATATTTAAATATCATAAGTCAAGGTCAGATTATTTATTTTCTTTGCAGAGGAGGACAGATTATTTATTTTCAACATTTTCAGGGACAGATTATTTATTTCCAAAATCTGCCAGGCCCCCCCTCAGAATCAAATGGTCGTCCCCTAAATGTAGACTACATGCAACACAATTCTAAGGATGTTTCCATCGTGCTTTGAATAAATTGCAAGGATATAAATTACCATTATACATTCATTTACTGTTTCAAAAATTAGCTTAATCATCCCGTTCGTATATGTATACCTGGTGCAGTTTTAAATTATTTGGTGTCATCATCTAGCTCATTTATACCATATCACTCTATTTAAAAGAACCAAAAGAATAAAACCAAAAACACAATATCCGTAAGAAGAATTGATGAAGCATTTCGTATTGCTTCAAGAAATTGTCAGCAATGACTATAAACTACAAAAACTATCATTCTTTTCATGCAATTTTGAAAATTTTAATAATATTCACGTTAAGTAACATAAACCAACAGTCTCAGAGACGTAAACCAGTTGTCACATTTACACAAATAAAAAGTCGCCTGGGTCAAAATTTTACAGAAACCCATTGTAGCACCTACAAAATGAATTTGCTAGTTATTGATTTAATGCATTTAATGCATCATTCGAATGCGAGTACATGAATAACACGATCTTAACAGCCATTTACATGTAATGTTTCGATATTGAGCACTTTTGGGGTTTAAAAGCAATCCAATCGCTTAACTTTTTAATAAATTTGCTTTCTAGAGAGTGATTTTTATTGTTTTTTATAAAAAAAAAATATGTATTTAACTCGACAATTCACAGGTGCCAATAGTAGCTGGTGTCCGAAACCAAGATTTTCTAGATTCGCACTTTACCAGCAGTGAGGAATAACTGTCAGATTTTTCGATTTCATGACGGTGATCAATAGATTGGTTTGCGTGATAATTTTATGTATAAACACCTTCGACGTTTTTTGCAAATTATCACGCAAGCCAGTCGATTGATCACATCATGAAATCGAAAAATTAGACAGTTATTCCTTAAATATATATACCATGTTATGGGAAATTACTACGGTTCTCATACTAGTTTTTGCAGAATTTTGTGACTAGAACAAATCCCACTAAAAACAATCTAAGCTTAACAATGTTGGAACTTTTTAGATAATTTACGTAG
>NW_026924116.1:0-23162 GCF_032062105.1 Saccostrea cuccullata | reverse complement strand
TTGAGAACAACAACGGCGACCCCCTTGTATGAAGTTTGAGGAAACAGTTTATAGCAGAAAAAATGGGCCAAAAATGTATTACAGTTTGATCCTACAATTGAACCAACAATGAATAGCAGCAGAGAGTAATTGGAATAATTCATGGAAATAAAAGGGATTCAGATGATAGCAAGTGTATGAAAAGATAAAATTTGTGATCTCTGTCCCAAAAATGATTCCACCTGCAGTGCATCTAGTGAGATTATAATTTCATCTGGAAATAAGCCTTTTTCTTTTAAATTTCAAATTGCTGTTGGATATATTTTAAACATTCATGGAATGGATCTACCACGTCCAGCATTCATTTTTTGTGAAGAGGATGAGACGCTTGTTTTTCAATAAAGAAACTTCTGGATGTGGATGTTCTAGAGTTATTAAGCATCAGGATTTACACGTGTCTTCTTTGCATTGGATTTGTCATTTCCAAAGATGATATACTGTTGAACATTTCATGTACAATTGTTTGATATTTATGCATGATTGTGCATTAAAGTAAAAATTTAATTGCCTACTTAATTATGTATTGTTTTCAACATTTAAAACCTGTACATTAAGTTACCTTTAATAGTACATTAAGTTGACAAAACGCTGTCGATTAAGTTAAGAATTGAGAGTTTTGTCAACTTAATGTACGGTTACAGGTGACTTAATGTACAGGTTTTAAATATCCAAATCTATTATGCCATATAATGTACTAAAAACACAAAACATTACACAAAAATGTTTTAATGATAATATTTTGATTCCACCTATCTGAAACATATTTCTACTCAATACAAAATCAAAGAAACATACAAAAATTAAAATATTGTTTGCACATAAATTACCGTATATCCGTTTTTTTTTTTCGTTTGTCTGATTTGCGAAAAGGGGGTAGATTAGTACAGTTTATATTTTGCGTAAGTCATTTTTTACGATTAAAGATTTTTTTGTTTAAAATGGTAATGTTTTTATGTCACATTAAAGCTGAAATTATTTCTGCGTGTTTTATATTTTGCGAAATAAAAATGATCGCAAAATATGCAAAAAATAGATCATAGCGAAAAAACCGGATACAGCAAAACTCGGTTTTAACGAAGTCACTGGGACTTATCAAATTACTTCGCTATATCCGTAATTCGTTATAGCCGTATAAGAAATTCATTAAATTTATATATAGCTGGGGATCCAAATTGATTCGCTACATCCATGTTCGTACTAAACGATTTTTACGAGTTGATGGACATCAACTCAGTTATGCTCTTACAAATGTTGACCTAATTTTGACCAAAGAACACACCTCGTTTATTCAGTTCCTTCTACGATGAACTGTATCACATCTTGAGAAACTCCACATAAATAAAAGCGAACATATATATTGAAGACATGTCAATGTTTCTTTTTTGAAAGGAAATTTATTTTAAGTATAAACAATAACATTTTCATTGACATGCCTTATTGTGTCGGTCCGACAAAAAAAATAGTGCATTTTAAACCGCCGAAGAATGAAAGTGTATTTCGTCACTTCTCATATTCCTATATGTGCATATATGCCTTGTCGATTTTTTAAATTTTCAAACTAATTGCATAATAACATTGGTTAATTTTTCTGTGCCAAGTTCGTTGGGATTTATACAAATGGCACATTAGGCCTAACATAGAGATCGAACTACTTTTTCATATTCATACGCACCATGCTACTTTGCTTTGTAAACAAAAACACGCAAAATCGGCAGCACAACAGTGACTTCAAAAGAAATTGACGGGACTGTGGAGGCTTACTATAGTGGAAATTTTTAGAAGGTACGTAAACATGGTAAATGTAAATACATGTAAATTTAAGTATAGTTGCACGTGTTGCTCTGAAATATAAACTTAGCCAGTAGTTTATCGATAGGACTTCGTATGGTACTGACCGAGTAAACATTAGCGCCACCTTGTTTTTGCGGCTTTAGGGGCCTGATTCTATATAAATTTTTCTTTGTGTTTTGTCCGCAAAAGTAGCTTCCATTGTGGTAATGAGGCAACTGCCTCACTAGAAATATTATTTCAAGTCTTTGAAAACACACAAAACAGCAGTCGTGCGACAGGACATGCCATTGAAATTTCTACTAGATTTCCACTTTCTTGAGAGAATCGGTCATGTTTTAGTGAAAATCGAATGAATATTTTTCTGCATGCAATGATACGAAACTAAATTATCCAAGATAATATTTCTACTTGTTGTATCATACGAAAAATACGATGAGAACGAAGCATCTGTTGGAACGACGCCATTTTTATTTTAGCCAGGAGCGGATCAAAATCCACCACACGCACCTGTTCATAATAAATCTGGAATAAGTTATTTTAATTGATTAATGTTTACTCATATCGCTTCAGAAAAATATAGACCACTTTTTTAATGTAACATAACAGGGTGAAAGTGTCTAATTTATTAATTTTCATTATAAAATAAAAAAAAAATATTCATAAATGGGAATATGTGAAAAAAAATACACATGTTCTGGATGGCATGCGAGTACAAAGGCATCCTGTGTCATAAAACTGTGGAATTAACAATTCAAGATGTAAAAAAAATAAAGATCAGATCGAGATTTTGATGATCTTAAAGATGATTATGTTGATGATGTCAAGGGCTCAAAAAAGAAAAAGACAAAATTTTCTGGAAAATATCAGGTTCAAAGAAAAATTGTCAAAGCAAGTCTCAGCTATTACTTGCATTGCAGCAAATATGCATCAAGCATGAAACAATTTCTCAGAAGATAGTAGAGGTAGACAGTGTACGTGTTGCTAATGCACTTGTAAGCATTTTGTATAAAGAAGTGGTTTGAATTCCTACAGACGATTTGAATTCAAGTGATCTAAATTTATTGCTCTGGAAAGATGATGATTTACATTTAAGATGTCATAATAAATAAAATACTCTTCAAATCTTCCATTTTAATTGTTATTTTATATGTTGTTTTAATTTAGAATTTAAAATTTGTTATTTTTCTAGAAGTATAAACCATATGGGCCAGAGCATAATGGGTCCTGGAAGGATTTGCTTACGAAACCTTTTTCACTGCTTCTGGAGGTTTGTTGGTTAATTTCTCATTCCGGAGAAATTTAACTCCATCACTACCATGTTGGGGGTTCCCTAATGCCAGATAACATCTCCAGGAAAGCAAAGAGGTACATTTAAAATGTCATAATAAATAAAATACCCTTCAGATCTTCAATTGTACTTGTTATTTATATGTCGTTTTAATGATAATGTAAAATTTTTTATTTTTCTAGAGGTATACACCACAAATGGCAGAGCATAAAGAATGGCTGGGAGATTTGATAAACTTACTGTTGTAGGAGAACAATTTCAAGCATTGATATTAGAAAATTGTGCTGTCAGTCTTTTGTATGACTTGGAGGACAAGCTTCCCCTTGAAAACTGGAACAAATGTGAAATGAAGAATGTGTATCTTCATATTGAGAACTTTTCCTTGTAAAATCACCTCTGGGAAAAAGTTTATTTCATATCAATTTATTGTGTTCATTATCTGGTCTAATTTTATATTTGTAATTGTTTTAAAATTGCATGGCGAAAAACATTTTTGCTCACCTGAGTCAAAAGCTTAAATGAGTTTTTTGATCCGATTTCTTTGTTGTGTGTTGTGTTGTAAACTTGTTACAACTTAATTTTTGTTCAAATGATGCCCCTTCCCCCCTGGGAGCTTGAGACCATTTATAAAGTTAAACTTCTCAAAATGGAAATGATATCTTCTTTTTTTCAAGCCAAGATACTCAGGTGATGTACAAAGTATGTACTTTGTAGTGACATCAATATGGCATGTCAAACGTTGCAATATTCGATAATCTTGTGATGTATATTCAAAATCTTGTGATGTATGTTCGAAATCTTGTGATGTATATTCAAAATCTTGTGATGTATGTTCGAAATCTTGTGATGTATATTCAAAATCTTGTGATGTATATTCAATATCTTGTGATGTATATTCTTAAACTATCTTGTGATGTATGTTCAAAATCTTGTGATGTATATTCAATATCTTGTGATGTATATTCGAAATCTTGTGATGTATATTCTATAATCTTGTGATGTATGTTCGAAATCTTGTGATGTATATTCGAAATCTTGTGATGTATGTTTGATAATCTTGTGATGTATATTCGAAATCTTGTGATGCATGTTCGATAATCTTGTGATGTATATTCGAAATCTTGTGATGTGTGTTGTTTGTTTGATAATCTACAATTCAGTGATGCGTGCAATAAAATTGCATGACGCAACAGAAAAGTAAGGACAATTTTCATTGGTTAGAAATAACGAAAGTAGCTGAAGCGTCGGGAAAACCATGCAGGTGAGAAAAAACACATCAGTTTGTTTATTGCAGCACTAATTACGAGATGCACGAGTGTTGTTCCTGGTGACATGATGGAGATATTTCGGCCTGCTAGGGAAAAAACTCAGTAAACGTAGATGTATTGACAAAATTTGTAGGTACTTGTAACGATATGTCACGATGCTGCATTGTCAGATACAGTATTTATACATGCATGCTAAAAAGTTAAATCTCGTAGTAATCAATATAGCAGAAGAATAATGAAGAGTACATACTACAAAAACTGTGCAATTTGTAGCAAGATTAATTTTTGTTTAACAGCTGTTTTTATGACATTTTATTTCGTATTATTACTACCAAATACTGTTACCGTTTGTTAATGTTTAATCCGAGATTCCTCTGACTCTAACCCCCGCTTTTATATTGTGACTTGTGCGCACAAGTCACAATATAAAAGCGGGGGTTAGAGTCAGAGGAATCTCGGATTAGTTAATGTTATGCACATGGTTATCTTGTACTTGCAAGTAAATGTAACATTTAAAAAAAAAAATAATGAAAAAATAAGTCATTTAGGCTATTTGATAATAACATGCTAAATGAACATGTTTTGCTTTTTAATTCTCCTTCACTCAGTCTTTGTATAATGTATATTTTTAGATGAGCTGATCGCCAACCAGGAGATCAGAATGATCGCATCTGCTCCTGCCACTTTAAGGATGGTAAGAAGGAGGGGGACCCTGCATATTTTGCATGGAATGAAGGAAAGGCCATGGATTTCTCTGATCCTGAATGTACAAAAAGGTGAAATTATTTTTCAAAATATGACCGACATCTTGTTTTTGGATGGTGGGTGGGTGGAGTTTAATTGAGAATATTTTACTAAAAATCTTTAAAAGGGTACATGTATAAACAGAGTAGCTTACAACTGAATAAAAAAATAATTCAAGTTTAATTATTTTACAAAGGAGGAAAAAACTCAAAAGTGAGGAGTCCCTGTCATCTTCACAGATGGACCAGTTGCAGATTCCACAAGCACCAAAATGTCAATATCAAGAAAAAGTAAAGCTCATTTAAAACACCAATGATGACAAATGACCAACACTGAAACATTTTCAATAATTTTTAATAATATATAAAGTTCTTTTAACTGTACATGATTTACAATATATTTTCAGTTGATATCAGAGCACAACTACTCAGCATCCTGCACATTTAACTGTACTCAAGAAATGCAGCGCCTCTCAACAGAAATACAACTGGAAAAGGAATTGCTTGCCCTAAAAATAGAGTCTAGTAAAAGGAAGCCAATATCAATCCACGATATTAAATACAACGAAGAGAAGGTACATTTAAAGGAATTCCAATTGTGATTTCCTATTTCCTAACAATTTCAGTTACTGTAATAAAAACTTGTTGCCATTGAGGGATGAACATCTTAGATTGACTGTTATGTTAACATATTTTGTTATTATTTGGGAGTTTAGGTCTCTGATCAGCAGGGGCATTTTCTCTATATAAGAAGAAAATGGAGACTCCCTACCCACCCGATGTATTTTGTCGGACAGTTTTCTGTACATTGCAGGTAAAAATTTTATTTATTAACTTTCCAGCCTCTTATTGTAAAGTACATTTTGGGTTCAGTTTTTGCTTTTCTTTAATTTTTAAAAAAAATTATTTAAATTCTCCTTTTCTTAGAATAAAATTCAAAAAGTAGCTTCTGATTGTAATGTATAAGACTACAGACATTGAACTTTGATTTGTTATCAAAAGGATTGATTTAAACTTGTCTAAATTAATTGTAAACAAAAATAAAAGGGGGCACCTGCTATTTCTTTAAGTGTTTTTCACTGGGGGGTGGGGAAACTTTTTTGTACATACTTAAGCAATAGGAGGGATTAGATAAGAATCAATTAGTATATCAGAGTCTTAAAAAATATACTTTGCATAAGCATAAAAAAATTCTATATCAGTCTTTTTAAAACCTTTGAATTTTGCTTAATTAACTATGATTTATCCAATTTTGGAGCTTTTTACCTAATTCTGGGTAGAATCCACCCTTATGAAATTATTGACTCAATTTTGACTTAATATCACTTTATTAACATCAAAGCACAAAAACAATTCATTGTACAAATATTTTATTTATTACAGTCACCAATATATCCAAATATCATCACCGGCCCAGACGTCATTCACTCCTTTGAATTGTGCTGGTAGCAGTAAGGTGTCATCATTTGAGATGGTCACAGTATCCAATACACTGAAGTCACAGGACTCAAATTTCATACATGTTCACAGGTAGGTGTATAGTCTTTGAAATTACCACAATTGACTAATTCTGGGACAGGTAAGTATGTAAGTATAGGAATGAGAGCACCAAATCCCCGGATGCACACATGGCTTTGTTTGTTATGGAACATTAAACCGAATACTGAATGGGTAGGCGTTACGCCATTGGCTGAAATCAGGTATTTAATTGTTTTCATTTTAAAGTAAAATTAATGACCTTTGAAATAAATGATGGGATGAGGGAATATTACAGAAACTATAGAAATGCCAGGGAAGATTTTAGGAGTGGGGGTTAATTTTTTATGCCGCGTGTTATTTACTGCGAATCTCTATAAGTTGAAAATAACTGCAATTTTGACCTATAAACGCCATGGGACCATATATTTTTTTCAGTATTTTTTGTTAGGGCTTAGAACAAAGTTTGAAATGATGCTAAAGATTTTTCTGAAATTGTCATAGTAAAGTACTGAGAGGGCCTAAGGTTTGTATGGAGTTCTATGGGAAAATAATTAGTGGTCTTTTCCCTATACAAGATGCTGTCTGATGGCGTAGTGTAGAATGTAGCGTAGAATGTTTTCCAAGTCGGCTTAAATGCAAAGGTTTGTTTTAAAATTTATCATAATGACTTGCAAAAATTTAATGCAGTTAAATTTATTGTATTCTTGAAAGATTGACTGTAACACAATTTTTTTACACAATTACAAATAATCAAATTAATTTTTTTCCAACTTTTTTTCAGGGTCTCTGCCAAAATCTTTTGAGGATTTTTCCTCTGCTAGAGCATCCATGGATGCAAATGAAACAACCCAGGACATCCCAACACATATGGATAATCAGGCCATGGCCTACAGTATGTACAAAAGTTGCCATACTTTTAAAGCAGTAACTTGCGTGCCTCCAAATGGTGCACTTACATTTTGCTCCATGCTGTACCCAGGTTCTACTTCTGATGTAGCTATTGTACGTCACAGCCAAGTTTTACGAAAGTTCAAAGCTGGAGACCTTATTTTGGTGGTCAAAGGTTTCACCATTCATGACCAGTTGCCCCAGGGTGTCTGCTTAATTATAAAAGCTCTTTTATCGACACGAGGCCAGTTTACCATACAAGAAGCAGCACTGTTACAAGATTGCTAAAGCACTTATTCATGTGGAAAGAGCCAACGAGAGGATAAAGAATTACGAGATTCTCCGTCACATACCATCTACTTACAGACCAATCTCAACAAAAATATTTCAACTCTGTTCTTGTCTTGTAAACTTGCAAGCTCCACTTTTGAAAGAAATTACTTAAAGATACATGTACTTATTATAAATTTGCATTGGCGTGTGACAGTATACACTAAACAGTGAAGATATTCATACCAAAGTGCAAGGGATAAGCAAATTTTGATTTGTTATCAATGTCAATGGTTATATTTGTTAACTTTGTAGTATGTTGTAATACATGTACTTCAGAAAATGAAAATCCCTTTTGTTTAGCATGGATTTATTACAAGAATGTTTGGCAATTCATTTCTTCATTTGACAATATAATTTGGAAGAGGGTTTACTTATAATTTTAAATCTCTAGTTTAAAGTATATTTACCTTTAAAGCACAACTCAACAAATTCATGTTTTCAACAATTTATCTATTAAGAAAGACAAAAATGTTACATTTTCACTTTGAGAATAACATCTTCAATTCATTAATAAAATGATTCTAAATTTTGATATTCTTTTTTTATGTAGTACATAGATTTTATTAATCATCATTGCTATTTAAAATAGTCTTATAAGCCAGAAGTTTTATGATGGATTCATTGGATTGTGACATATCATATCATACATTTATGAGACTTGGGAACATTCAACACATTTAACATGATTACCCATTTTCCATTGTTAGAAAATTCTAGAGGTACAAAACTAAGTGTCAAGAAGTTCAAACCAGAACTCAGTTTTCCATCAGTGCTGGAATGAAAATGTTAATGTAGAAATCTATCAGCTTTGGAACATTTGCTGTCCATTCAATGTCTTTTACTATTCTAATCACAATGCAGTCTACTCTTGTCCACACAATTAAGTCGCAGAATGTTTTGTTACATATGTGTAGCTGGCCTTGAATTTGATGATAGTACGGGTGACTGGTTTTCAGGCACAGGGTATCTTGTTTAAGATCTAAAAAAAAATCAAAAAACACTTAAGTTGTGTCATACCAGTACATATCCCCTCCTTTTTCAATATCTTCATACCATATTGAACAGCTGCACTTGTAAATTAATACATGTTTTGAAATCATTTACTCACCAAGATTTTTAATTTCAAAGTACTGGACAATACAGATTTTTAATGTTATTTACCTATGAAAAATCCTTCAAATTTTGTGCCCCATCTGCTACTGTTGAAGACGATGCTGTATATGGACACTTCACCTCTACAATATCAGGAATGGCGTCTTTGGCTTCTGGAGTTTGATAAAATACACTGCATGTTGGTGGTCGAACAACTAAGCCATCAGGTGAAGCTCCCAACACTCCGGATTCATGCAACCATATCCTTTCCAGAAAAAATTATAATACTACTGAATGCAAACAAACCATAATACAATTGATTTTGTAATGCAAACAAAGTCTAAGTAGAGCTTTTATAATCCTTCTACTTCAAAAAGCAAATTTTCTGGAATATGTTGGTAACTGAATATTTATGCCCCGCCATGAATATGGCCGGGGCATATAGTGTTTGTCATGTCCGTCTTCTGTCCTTCTGTCCTTCCGTCCCACTTTGTGTTTAGCTCTGTTCAAAGCTAAGTTTCAAAGAAACTATCCAAGATATTTTCATCAAACTTCATATGCTGATAGATATTGATGAGAGCTATGCAACTGCATCAACATTTTTTGACCTTGACCTTTCCTTTGACCTTGACCTGACTTTTCTTAAATAGTGTTTAGCTCTGTTTTAAACATACCATTCAAGATGGTGTTATCAAACTTTACATGTTGATACAAACTTGCATAGATGATGCATCTAGAGATGAACACTATCGGACTTGCTTCGGATGCTGGATCTGACCTAAATTTTCCAGATGAGTGACCAAATTAAAGTTTTTGGAGCAGGTCCATTCTTAAGGAACTATAAGCCCTACTTAGACCAAACTTGCTTGGATGATGCATCTAAGGATGGACACTACCAGACTTGCTTCGGATGCTGGATCTGACCTACATTTTCCAGATGAGTGACCAGGTTGAAGTTTTTGGAGCAGATTTATTCCTAAGGAACTATAAGCCCTACTTAGACCAAACTTGCTTGGATGATGCATCTAAGGATGGACACTACCAGACTTGCTTCGGATGCTGGATCTGACCTACATTTTCCAGATGAGTGACCAGGTTGAAGTTTTTGGAGCAGATTTATTCCTAAGGAACTATCAGCCCTACTTAGACCAAACTTGCATGGATGATGCATCTAGGGATGGACACTACCAGACTTGCTTCGGATGCTGGATCTGACTCACATTTTCATTCCCAAGTAACTATAAGCCCTACCTAAACCAAACTTGCATGGATGATGCAGCTAGGGATGGACACTACCAGACTTGCTTCGGATGCTGGATCTGACCTATATTTTCATTCCCAAGTAACTATAAACCCTACCTGAACCAAACTTGCATGGATGATGCATCTAGGGATGGACACTACCAGACTTGCTTTGGATGCTGGACCTACATTTTTATTCCCAACTAACTATAAGCCCTGCCTGAACCAAACTGATCAAATTTTATACATGTACAAATTTCATGTTGCTTTACTAATATATCCTCGGCGGGGCATTCATGTCCTATGGACATATTTCTAGTTTTTTTTTTACAATTAGACTTCAGTAATTGATTTCTGTTTTTTTACCAGGATAAGTCCTGTTATTTGTTTTGACACATTGAATGTTAACATGTCAGAGGTTGAATGAATGTTATTTTGTGCTGTATACCTGACTGCTCTACAGCTGCATCAAAGTCCTTTTCATACTTTCTCAAAGCATCATCTTCATGAGTGATACCCCATGCAACAGCCTTGATGGACTCCAGATTGTAAGCCGACATCAGCTGTTTCTTCAGTGACAATGTCAATCTGGAGAAGAAAATATGATTTTTGGTTATTAATCTTATATTTCCTGCATCTTTATGTACAAATATCTAGTCATTACAGTCGAACCTCATTATCTCAAACTCAATGAGACCAAGAAAAATGTTGGAAATATCCGTGGATTCAAGAATAATACATAAAGAGTTATCAAGAATAAAATGTCCCAGTCTTTTATAAATGGTTTGGACTTCAAAATTACTTTGACATATCCATGAAATATGAGATAATGGGTTTGAGATAACAAAGTTTGACTGTAATTTTAAAAGTCTATTTCGCAAAAATTTAATCACACGTCTTACCGCCTTTGCTTAGAACTGAGAACTGCACCAAAGTTGGAAGCTGATATGCTATGTTTCCTTACAATCGACCACATTGGGTTGTTTCATTGCCAATGCAGCTCTTTTAATGGATTCAGGGATAATGCATGCTGTAACCATACCATAGGGGTATCAGAATGAACATACTCTGGTGATGTTAACAGGTCTTCAATGAGAGGTACAGGTGGACCAGGTTCACATGGCTCTGGTTCAAGAATCCAATTCAATGCTGAAAAATTTCATTACTTGTGTCATTCTCAAAAATATCATCCATAATATCCATATCACATATACCAAGTATTTATATAAGAGTCCATACATTTCATTTTAGTGAACACTGTCATGGGTTTTTGTAATGTATGCATTACATATCAAATTTACAACTCACTTGCATATATTTGTTCAGAATTGTTCCTGTATATAATTTTGCACGTGGCATTCTTAGTGTGAAAATGCCATGTAAAAATTGGTGCAAATGTACAATTAATATTTACTTAATTATTAACAAGGTTTCATAATGACAGAGTATTTAAATAATAGAAGAATGATCTGATAATTCGCAAGAATATGAAACAAAATATTTTTTTTAATGCAATTGAATAATTTATTTTTCCTTTCAAAAATGTATGCTCATGTACAAAAATGCTATCATATTTATAATATTGTCTTTCCAATTATTCAAAGGTTGTTATTAATATTTATTACATAGTATGTTCAAAAATTGGGCATTATACATAGCCAACTATATTATACTCCTCATCTTTGTACATTTGTTCACAATTAAAATTAACCATCGGTCAGTAACAAAATAACAGTTTCATAATACTCGTAATATAAAAATCGAATCAAACTTAAATAACAACAATAGTAACACCAAAATCATAACTTCCTTCTTATATTTTACCAATAAACCTTCCAAGGTGCAAAAAACACTGGTCACTTTCATCAGAGGGTCGGTTTAAGGCACTTCAAATATGAAGCAAATTTTTTAACAACTGATTTATTTATATTTAATGATTGATCATTTTTAAAAAAAAAAAAAAAAACAAGAGGCCCATGGGCCACATCGCTCACCTGAGCACTGTGGCTAGGAAAAAGTAAAAATTGGTTTTTTATTGAAAAGTTTAAATCCAAAAGTAGTCCCTTGACCAATCATGGCTTTGCTTTTCTTGAGAAGGTTATTTTTAAAGAATTTTCCTATATATTTCTATATAAAATTTGATCATCCTTTGTGGCCCCGTCCTACCCCCGAGGACATGATTTGAACAAACTTGAATCTACACTACCTAAGGATGCTTCCATATAAATATGATCAATCAGGGTTTTGCTGTTCTTGAGAAGAAGATTTTTAAAGATTTTTCCTTTATATTTCTATGTAAAACTTTGATCTTCCATTGTGGCCCCGCCCTACCCCGGGGGTTATGATTTGAACAAACTTGAATCGACACTACCTGAGGATGCTTCCATATAAATAGGATCAATTATGGCTTTGTCATTCTTGAGAAGAAGATTTTTAAAGAATTTTCCTATATATATTTTTATGTTAAACTTTGGTCAGCCATTGTGGCTCCGCCCTCCCCCCGGTGGTCATGATTTGAACAAATTTAAATCTACACTACCTGAGGATGTTTCTCCATAAGTTTCATTTTTCCTGGCACAGTGGTTCTTGAGAACAAGATTTTTAAAACATACCATCAAATTTACATTCATTCCCAATTATCTCCCCTTGAATGAGGGTGTGGCCCTTTATTTGAACAAACTTGAATCCCCTTCACTCAAGGATGCTTTGTGGCAAGTTTGGTTGAAATTGGTCCATGGGTTCTAGAGAAGAAGTCGAAAATATGAAAAGTTTACAGACAGACAGATGGACAGACAGACAGACAAACAGCTAGATAGACAAAATGTGATCAGAAAAGAGCTAGAAATGAAACATTCCTCACCACAAAAGCCAGAAGAATATAGGGACCACCACCAGTAACATGTTTCTGGGAAGAACCAAACCAAGCAGAGATAAATATCAATAGTCCTGAATCTTCGATGCAGGACCAAGTACGAGAATTGCTACAAACACTACTCCGGAGACTTACCTATTATCCTATGATGTAACATACTTTGTCCACTGCAGCTGGTTCCCTCATAAGCTGGTAGCGAAGACAGTTCAGGATGTCCTGTCAACTTTGTTCCTCAACTTCCTGTCTTGGACAGAAAAGCAATAAGTGGAAATCTTTAGTGTTGCCTAGTGACTTTGAATTAAAAAGAAAGTTGCAAGATTGTGAAGGGGGAGGGAGGGGGGGGGGGGTTCTGATGCTGTGCATTTTAATTAAATGTACGAAATCTGTATTTCACAGTTTAATGCATTCATGTATTTTGTGAATTGTCTTAGGATTCGTGTAATAATTGTTGCTATGTATTATTAAGCACTAAATCTATTCAACTGCATGTGTAAATGGGGAAAATGTGAATATGTAAATGATGTATAATTGCAATGTGTAAAATGTGACATTTTCTTATATGAGGGAGTCAGTGTTCATGTAATTTTTTTTTCATTAATTATTTTATTTATCTTGATAAAATTATTTCAATTAACAATATTGTTTTTCTTACCAGTCTGATGAACTCAACAAAGGTTACAGAGGTGAATGGTAGAAATATGGGTATTACAGGTGTCAAAACTCTTCGTTGAAGACCAGACTGCATGCCGCACTGTAAAATCACCATTTTTGATCTTTAAAAGGGGAGGCTACTCCTGAAATCAAAGAAATTGTCATAAAAATGAGTAACCTGATTTTCTTTAGGTCTCACACAAGGAAATAATTTCACTATATGTTACTATATAGCTTTAATTAAATAAATTAATTAACTAGACTCTCAGCAGATAATTCATGAATGAGAAAAAAGATTAATGCTTAGACAAAATTTGAGATCAGAAAAAATATACCCCTTATGCGGCTTTTAAGAAAGAAAATTGAGACAACAATACCTATACCCCGAAATACACATGGGCAAACAGCCAACACACCATCGAGGAAGTTACATCGATCATTACCTAAAAAAAAAGAACATACCTATACCCCGAAATACACATGGGCAAACAGCCAACACACCATCGAGGAAGTTACATCGATCATGCGTACCTAAAAAAAAAGAGTTCCCTTTGATTCAGTGGCACAATTCTGCTGATATGATATTCCTAGTGCATGAGTCCAAAATTAAAACTGTAGACCTACGTAAAGTTCCTGAAAATGAAAAAAGAAAAGAAATATTATTGTCTCTATATACATCATACATAGAACTACATTTGTTCATTTTAATTAGCTATCTCCTTGCATAAGACCTTTAAGGGTAATTTTATGCTATTTACCATGTGCACTGATTGCCATAAAACTAAAGAAAAAATACCAGCCTTACAAAGTCACTTAACCATGACCTTTGACATACCTTACTAAGAATACCCTGGACAATTTGGTTTAACTTAAGACTTCTGAATTTTTAAATGCAGGTTTTGATAAATTAACCATTTAATATACTTATGAGCTCATAAAACTGTTCTTTAAAACTGTATGATAAAGAGTGTAAAAACTTTGAAACATGTTTGGAAAGTATTATCACACATGTGATATTATGGGATAAATTATCACCACAGAAAGATCAAAGAAAATCACTGCAGATATGCAACAATAATTCTTATCATTGTTTATTGTATGTCAAGTCTAGAATATGATATATCATTACAAATATTATGATTTTTAGCCGGGCACATTGCTCGTAGAGCAATGCTCAGCTATTGCGACGGTGAGCAACAGAAAATGCTGCTTCTTCACCGCCAAATTGAGTTTACGAGTAAAAGTATGGTACGTGCACCAGCCGCTGTTGAGAAAACAAAATCCATTCAACACCTTAAGAAATAGTAAATTGAATATTTTTATCATAATATTAAATTGTTTAATATTTTTTCCTGGCTCCTTTGACTAATATTTTACAAAGTATAATTCAACGGGTGCGAAAGGTTTTCACCAGGTATCCCTGTCTGCATCATATTCTATAAACAATATAATTAAAATTAGATGTTAGATCTGCTCGCATACTCGCCACACTAACATCTAACAAGTCATCCCATTGAGGGTCACGTAAGAGGTTAAATTCGGAACGCCTCAAGATTTATTCGCTTCAACAATATATGATGATTTTGCCAGCTGCGATTTGATTAATTGATAGAATTTGACCTCTGACGTGACCCTCAACGGGATGTTGTTAGATGTTAGTGTAGCGAGTATGCAAGCGGATCTAACATCTAATTTGAATTAGATTGATTCTATAAATAAAGGTTGTACTATCAGGCTAACACAAATGCAGGGAACATCATTAATGACTTAATGCAAATCTCCCCGCTGAGGACACATCAGTGCAGAGACGTTTGACCTTAATCTTGCTGCATCGGTGTTTATTTACTTCTGTTTGTATATAAAGCCGGATTACCCCGACACAATACGTGATAAATATTTTTCGCTGTTAATTTCTAGCTATATTTTATTTTATTTTTAAAACTATTTAATATTATACATGCCATTGAGATATTTTTGTGTGTATTACATATTCTCTAAACGTCTGAACGTGATTTTAAACTGTCACCACAGTCCTTGTTCATTATCCTGTAAATGAGCCCGGCTCAATACATTTACTATAAAAATAATTGGACAAATTTGTGAATGACAATATTCAATGATGCATAGCAATTAATCTTTTCCAGACATTCCCCTTCTCCTAAAAATTTGTCGTGTTATTTATTTATTTATTGCAAAGTCGTCCCTGGACTAGGGCTACGGTCAATGCAGCTGCAATGGGCCATGCAATTTCGAACCCTGCGTGGTGAGAGTTTGTCCCGAGACACAGTTAGATTATTCTAACTAGCACCAATATAGAATAAATCATACCGATTAATCAACATCACTACAATATGAGGACGTAAAAATAGGATAAAACATCCTTTAGCTGTTTAGTCCAGCAATAAGCCACTAAATTGTTTTTGATGTACCTTCAAACAAATCAAATTAATGTTCTTGATTCCCACTTTTCACGTTATGACTGACTTAGTGCTTCTTGATACCAAAACAATTTTTCTATTACCTATAATTTTGACTTTAGGTTGAATTCGTCAATTTCATGCTTGCGAAGTTGTGTCAATGTGTGCATTACGACCGCTCCGGCTACTTTCGTTATTTCTAACCAATGAAAATTGTCCTTACTTTTCTGTTGCGTCATGCAATTTTATTGCACGCATCACTGAATTGTAGAACACACATCACAAGATTTCGAATATACATCACAAGATTATCGAACATACATCACAAGATTTCGAATATACATCACAAGATTATCAAACATACATCACAAGATTTCGAATATACATCA
Organism: Saccostrea cuccullata; assembly: GCF_032062105.1. Classification (NCBI taxonomy): domain Eukaryota; kingdom Metazoa; phylum Mollusca; class Bivalvia; order Ostreida; family Ostreidae; genus Saccostrea; species Saccostrea cuccullata. The sequence goes on along the minus strand of NW_026924116.1, from coordinate 6,670 downwards.
CAAGATTTCGAACATACATCACAAGATTATAGAATTTACATCACAAGATTTCGAATATACATCACAAGATATTGAATATACATCACAAGATTTTGAACATACATCACAAGATATTGAATATACATCACAAGATTATAGAATATACATCACAAGATTTCGAATATACATCACAAGATTTCGAACATACATCACAAGATTATAGAATATACATCACAAGATTTCGAATATACATCACAAGATATCGAACATACATCACAAGATTTCGAATATACATCACAAGATTATCAAACATACATCACAAGATTTCGAATATACATCACAAGATTTCGAACATACATCACAAGATTATAGAATATACATCACAAGTTTAAGAATATACATCACAAGATATTGAATATACATCACAAGATTTTGAACATACATCACAAGATTTTGAATATACATCACAAGATTTCGAACATACATCACAAGATTTTGAATATACATCACAAGATTTTGAATATACATCACAAGATTTCGAACATACATCACAAGATTTTGAATATACATCACAAGATTTTGAATATACATCACAAGATTTCGAACATACATCACAAGATTTTGAATATACATCACAAGATTATCAAATATTGCAACGTTTGACATGCCATACATCAATTAGAAGCAATATCATTTTTAAACCGCAGTTTGATAGCAGAAATTTTATTTTCAAGAAAATGTTGGAGGCATATGTTTATTTATATCATATTAATTTCATGTTTGTGAATTTCAAAACCGATTTCAGCTACAATTTACATTGGAAAAAAATGCAGTTGTCCAACTTGTGTCTATTGTGTGTCATGAAAGAAAAATCTTATAGCTTATTGTGATATGCAACAAATATTTTACCGTGACCATGTGTTTTTGCAACAGTTGTAAAGTGTATATGCTCAAGAATATAATTATTAGTTTTCTGCTGTGTCCCAAATATAACTGTGTTAGTACTTTGATTTACGTAGCATTTATTTGTAAATCAGGGTCATGTGTAAAACTTCTGATATTAAGATTACACACATTTTGCATTCTTAATGCTTGTTACACTTGTGAGAAAATTATGAACACAATTGTGACGGTGACTTTCTCTTTCTAAAAAAAAAATTATTTTCTTGTATTTTCCTGTATATTGTGCTTTTACACATTCAAACTGGAAGACTGCAATGTTAAAAAAATCTAATATGATAAGTATAACAATAGTAATTGTCAAATTGAAAATGAAAAGTATTTTAGCTCACCTGAGCCGAAGGCTCAAGTGAGCTTTTCTGATCACATTTTGTCCGTCGTCCGTCCGTCTGTAAACTTTTCACATTTTCGACTTCTTCTCAAGAACCAATGGGCCAATTTTCACCAAACTTGGCACAAAGCATCCTTGGGTGATGAGAAGTCCCCTTACAAGGGGGAGATAATCAAGAAAAGACAAAAATAGGGTGGGGTCACTAAAAATCTTCTTATCAAGAACCACTGGGCAAGGAAAGCTGAAACTTATGTGAAAGCATCCTTGGGTAGTACAGATATTAAATTGTTAAAATCATGACCCCCGGGGGTAGGGCGGGGCCTCAATAGGGAATCCAAATTTTACATAGAAATATATAGAACAAAGCTTTTAAAATCTTCTTCTCAAGAACCACTGGGCCAGGAAAGCTGAAACTTATGTGGAAGCATCCTTGGGTAGTGTAGATATTGAATTGTTTAAAATCATGACCCCCGGGGGTAGGGCGGGGCCACAATATAGAATCCAAGTTTTACATAGAAATATATAGAACAAATCTTTAAAAATCTTCTTCTCAAGAATCACTGGGCCAGGAAAGCTGAAACTTATGTGGAAGCATCCTTGGGTAGTGTAGATATTAAATTGTTAAAATCATGACCCCCGGGGGTAGGGCGGGGCCACAATAGGGAATCCAAATTTTACATAGAAATATATAGAACAAATCTTTAAAAATCTTCTTCTGAAGAACTACTTGGCCAGGAAAGCTGAAACTTTTGTGGAAGCATCCTTGGGTAGTGTAGATATTGAATTGTTTAAAATCATGACCCCCGGGGGTAGGGCGGGGCCACAATAGGGAATCCAAGTTTTACATAGAAATATATAGAACAAAATTAAAAATCTTCTTCTCAAGAACCACTGAGTCTGGAAAGCTGAAACTTATGTGGAAGCATCCTTGGGTTGTGTAGATTATAAATTTTAAAAATCATAAAAGGGAAGGGGGTAGTGGGATCATAGGTAAAGAAAGAGAGGGAATCTGGTAAAGAACTGCATCACCCAAGTTACTCAGGTGAGCGATGTGGCCCATGGGCCTCTTGTTTTAACGAGATATTACTTTTGCTGTATCCACATTAAGGACATTCAGATACTGTTGTACCATGATACACTGTAGGTATGAAAGAGCGTTTCATTTCATTTGTTAAAATAGGGCACTAATACACAATAAATGTATAATTATAATGTAAAAAGAAATGCTTTCCTTATTATTTTACATGATATTATTTGTTTATGGGATTTAATAATACAGTGCTCCATCTCATGATATTGACATCAGAAATCAAATGGAAGTCTAAATTTCTGCAATTTTTAAATGGCAATTTCATTTCCTTATCGGTAAAGCAGTGTTCAATTTATAAGCTTGAACAACCATCAACTCGTATCAGTACTTTCAGCACTTTGATTGCTGTATACGGTATAATGTTACCTGATAGAATACACATGCTTGGTAGAATGTAAGTGTGAAGACACGTGTATAGTTATTATGGTTCTATCAAATCTCAAAAATTAAATAGCTTTCCACTGAGACCAGAAAAACATTTTTTGTTTTAAAATTTGGGTTCCAAAATCATTAGAATTCATTTTAAAGCTATGTCATTTTTCTAGTTTTTAAAAGAACGTTCATTTCCACGATACAATCAGCACATTTCAATTCAGATTACATCAGTAAAAATCTCTATAAGAATATGAGCATTTGTTAAACACTTTGCTGGTATGGTTTTGTTTGCAATTATTTATTTGTTTGTACTTGTGTATATTTTCAGCAAGGGACTGCAAAATATCCGTGGAAGGTCTGGAATACAGAGGGAACATCTCAGTAACTGTTTCCGGTAAATCATGTCAGAGGTGGGACAGCCAGACTCCACATTCACATAGTTACACAGATCGACTTCCGGGGAACGCCAGTGAACATAAAAATTACTGCAGAAACCCGTCATCCGCAGGTTCTCCTTGGTGCTACACTTTGGACCCCAAAACAAGATGGGAGCTTTGTCAAATTCCATTGTGTGGTAATGAACTACTCAAGTGTTAAAGGGTTTTTGTTGAATTTGTATATTGAATTGGAACATATCGAGATTATGAACACTTTTCAAGACCAAAAACCCATAAAACAATACAAAACAGGAGCAGTGCAGACATGGACCTGCAAAACATCAGAGGTGGGATGAGGTGGCATGGATGTGTGAGCATCCGTTGTCGACCGGTCACACCCGCCGTGTTCTCCTTGTCATGATCGGGAAATGACGGAAAAATCCATCGTCAATTCACTGTAGAAACAAATGACTAACAATCAGTATGAAAAACGTCAGTAAGCATTCTACTTAATGAAAAATGTTTTTGCTGACAAGGTCATTGTATTGACCACAGAACTTATGAAATAATGATTTTAAACGAGTTCGCTAAAATATTCTTGTATTATCAACTTGCTTGTCAATAATTTACCTCGTTTTATAAATTGTTCATACGTAGAGCATGTTCTTGCATATGAAATCAACTGAGATATATATATACTCCGTATGCAGGTGATGTAGGCACATTGCTGCATAATTAAGGGAAGTTGATAGTCATCACATTTATCATAGAGCTTGATTGTTATATTACCATTAACGCATTGTTCAAGTAAAATATCCAGATTTATGAAACACATATGTGTCAGACTCTGTGGTATCTTTAATTTCAATCTCATCGAGATATATCATATCGACATAAGAATGGAAATAATTACCATTGTTGATTTACCATACGTCGTCGATATATCCAAATGTCAAGTTGAAGTCCACAGCAAGTGTTTTCTGCTTTTCCCGCATAACATTTTGCACAAATTCTGCTTCATATGACTACAAATATAGGTCTGCAAAAATATTTACAATTATTATTTATTTGTTTGTATTTATATATTGTTTCAGCAATGGACTGCAAAATATCCGTGGAAGGTCTGGAATACAGAGGGAATATTTCAGTAACTGTTTCCGGTAAATCATGTCAGAGGTGGGATAGCCAGACTCCACATTCACATGGTTACGCTGAGCGACTTCAGGGGAATGCCAGTGAACATGAAAATTACTGCAGAAACCCAACACCTGGGATGGAAGCTACTCCGTGGTGCTATACATTGGACCCCGATACAAGATGGGAGCTTTGTCAAATTCCATTCTGTGGTAATGAATGGCTTTTGTTGAATTTGTATACTGAAAGATATTGAGATAAGTGTTTTACTTAGAGAATAAATATATTATATATTCTGCAAATAACAAATGTTATCTGTGATGTAATACAGAGGATCCAGATATACTATAATTGGGAAAATTAGAGAGAAACAATGATTTAAGGAAATTGAATCACTGAACATTCACATGATTAGTTTGATTTTATAATGTTCTAAGCAGCTCCCATGCACTTTTTTTATTTTGTTTCTGAACAATGCTGTTCTGATAAACTATTACTACAGCAATCTTAATGGCTCCTGTAAAGCATACTGGTACCCTTATTCAATATTTTTAAATATATGAAGACATTGTTTAATTCATACTAACCTCTTTGCAATAATGCATTTGCAAGTTTGAGTAAGAAGAAAATAACTGCTTTCTGAAGTGCTTCTATTGAGTTTGGAAAGTGTCTGCACTCCGCCTTCTTTATTTTCCATACCCTATAAAAATATAATTGAATTTTCTCTTATTTCATAAATCTTAATAGTCATATGTGTACAATCCTAAATACTTTGAATTTAAAGTGATTTTGTATGAATATTTCAAGTGCTAGACTGTAAAAAAACAAGAGAGGGAATGGACTACAGAGGAAACAAATCTACTACTATTTCTGGAAAGACATGTCAAAGATGGGACCGACAGTCGCCATGGACCCATAGTTACACCAACGTGTTGCCTGGTAACTCCAGTATACACGAGAATTTCTGCAGGAACCCGCGGGCTAACGAAGCAGATGGCCCTTGGTGCTACACCACGGACCCCAACACGAGATGGGAGTTCTGTGATATACCTTTTTGTGGTAATAGAGTTTTCCCATCCACATAATTCAATTCGCGTTTAACTTACAGTGCTACATGTATTACATTTCTATTATCTGAATTACCTAAATATATGTTTGTTGGCAGTGATATATGATTGAAATGAATTTCAATTGTAATGAAGACATATGTATATTATTTTTTTTACTTTGTCAAACAGATAGAGATATATACGTAAAGCAATTAAATTGGACGTGCGAAGTTACTTCATGTCTAGACTACCACTTCCCGAGTGGTACTTTTAGTACCTGTTTTAAATTTATCTCTTGATAAAGCAGAGATTGCCAGTAAACTGAACAGACAAACGATACACAATCAGTTAATGTAGTGAACATTTCAGATAAAGATCATAATAGAAGTAATGCAGCGCTAAACGACCATTTTAGTAATGGAGACAAGTTTGATGGACATTGAAATACCATTTGTTCTTGTTGTAATACGAGGGCTGTTCAATAAATAATGTCCTGAATTGTTTGACATACAATATAGATATCATATGGCATTAAGCTTGACTTTTTCGCATTATTGAATCTTTAATGAATTTATAACAATTTATGTGACTACTTTTCATCACATAATTTCATTGTGAGAAGCTGGAAAACAAGGGTTTTTCGAGACACTGCATTATAAATGAATGGTAAAGAATCAGTAAACTAGAGTGAAATTAAAACGCTTCGTTAAAGTTGCTGTAAAACTTCTTAAGAATCCCAAAGAAATATTCACTGAAATATGTAAAATTTATGGCAACTAATATCTGTTTTATAGACAAATGAGCAGGTGGATTTCAATGATAAAAAATATATAATAGGAATCAAAATTGGGTACCGTCCTTGCTAACAAAAATCATAACAACTAATGCACTGTTTGCCAAATTTCAACAAATAATCACTGATGATGTATGCTTGACTTTAAGTCACATTGCAAACTTAATTGACATCATATCGGTAGTAGTTCACACTGTTTTAAAGAAACGTTTGACATTAAAAAGGCTTAGTACTTTTACAGCGTGTAAAAATATCTAAACAATTATTTTAAAATATCAGAAATAGTAGTTGTCCATGTCTGAAATTCAAACAGATACTAGTAATGAAACTTGATTCTATTGCTTAAAACCCTCGAAACAAAATTTACAATAAGATGTACTTGACAAAAACAGCAAAAGTCTGGGAAGAGATTAGAATTGCAAGAGCACAAAGGCAGATTTATGTACAATTTTCTTAAAAATCTGTGGTCTTGATGTTTAAATTCGTATTCGGGGAGGCAGTTCAATTTTTGAAAGATTCTAGAAAGAAAATATTTTGCCAAAAAATTGAAAGGTTAATGAGGGGAAGGAACCAGAATCAAGA
>NW_026924115.1:0-22693 GCF_032062105.1 Saccostrea cuccullata | reverse complement strand
GTTTCACTTTTGTTTCTTGGTAATGAGGTTTTCAAAAAATGAAGCTAGACTGTGAAGCGTGACGTCATAATCACATTCTTGAAATGTTTTTGCACACGGCGCATTTTTACCTGTATAGTCAGCATAAAAACAAAAACGTAGTACCAACGTACCAATGTAAACACACCACGTATTTAAGGGGAATAGGTTAGGGTTAGTTAGGGGGATAGGGTTAGGGTTAGGGTTAGGGTTAGTTAGGGCTAGGGGGTTAGGGTTAGTTAGGGTTAGGTTAGGGTTAGGGTTAGGGCTAGGGTTAGGGTTAGGGGGCTAGGGGGTTAGGGTTAGGACTGCACTCAGTTGACCCGGTCATCCAGTCAGCTTCCGGCTAGCCCACTTCCGCTAGGGCCCACTTCCGCTAGACCACTTCCGCTTCCGGCTAGCCCACTTCCGTCCACTTCCGGTTAGCCCACTTCCGGTTATGACGTCACTTCCGCCCTAGCTAGGATCCTTATACTACTTCCGTTGTTCGGTGGAGCACCTGTCAACGCGTAGCAATCCAAGTGGTCATCATGTCTAAGTTAAAAGAATTGCTTAATAAATGACAAAAACAGATGTCCATGATGTACAATCCTAAAAACTGTGTTAACTGTATTTTAAATCCTTTAAAAAGCGAATACTCAACACCCCCCCCCCCGATCTTTAATTTCTACTATTCTGTCTTTCGTACCGACAGCTTCATCTCTATGAACAACTGAACTTCCAGTAAACAAAATATAGATCTACACTATGCTGCTTTTACGTTTGATAAAGCCTGTATCCTCAAAACATGCAAGTTAGTTAACACACTATATTTGATTTTACGTAATCACCATGTAAAGGAAAAGGGAACCAATGAGATCGAGTCCAAATTTACAGGGATTCGAATTCGATCTCAGAAATACCTAGTTTCTTACAGAAAATACATGAACCATGCAGCCAATATTATCACAACTGAAATCATGCTACAATAATTATTCTTAAGTTAAATTTTAAAAAAAATCACGTCGATTTGTATATTTATTGTGATTACGTGAAATCAAACATGGTGTGATACTAGCTTTGTGTCTAAAAGTAAGCTCATTCTATAAAAATTTTTCCCCCTAAAACCGTTTCTACTGCAGCCGCATTCACCCTCAAATAGCTAGCTCATATACTCCCTCTTTTCCTCCACATCATTCTCGTTTGGTTGTTATTGGACGGATAGCTCGACAACAAAATCACCTACTATGTCTTTAAATTATCACCCCCTCCTAAATAAAACCCAGTCGTCTTTTCATCAAATGTCTATTATCCATAATGTAGAAGAATAAATAAGTAAATAGAATATCATGTAAAACAATTACATGTACAAATTATTGATTGATTGAATTTTTCTTAACGCCCAGTCAGCAAGATTTCAGCCATTATCGGCGGGAAATTTTTACCTGTTGCTTGCTAGATACATGTAGTTGATAACCTTAACATAGGGAACTATTTAACGTTCCATCCGACGGACTTTAATTTCAAAAATATGTGAACCGTTAAAAAAGATTTCTCTCTGTGTTCATCAACAAAATATCTTATAATGTACAAAATTTTGCATAAAAAATCAATTTGATGTAAATAATAAAAAATTCTCTTAAATCTAATTTTGTAAAAATGAAATAATAATCATGCATCGTTCGTACATTATTACTTGAGTTCGTACGTAAGAAAACCCAGCTAATTTTAGAAGAATGAGATTTATAGTTACATGTAGTAAGAAGTCACGGGAAACATAATTGTATACACATTGGATGAAATTCTCGACTCAATAAGTATGCATACATTATTTTTGGACGATTTGCGGAAGGCAGATATTTTTTTTTATTTATTGTTCTTTATAGCTTATAGTTTATTATCATCGGATACCCAAGGTTGATCTAATCTTTACCCATCACCAGGTGATAAGTAAAGACGAGATCACTCTTGGGTTTCCGACGATGATAGTTTATTTGTAAAGCAACATTCTAATGAATTTGAAAAAAAGAAAATTTACATAAAGTTTACAAAATATCTTATATCAACAGAAAAAAATAAAGGGATTAATATGAATTTCAGAAATGCACAAATTATAATTTCTTTGTTAACTAGAGCATTAGAAATGCATTGAGGGAAGGAGAAAGAACAACACAAGCTATGTTGAATTACGATATAAAACCACGTGGAACTTTTTGTTTTGTTTACAATTCAGTTAACTGCTTACGAACTAAATGTTTAAAAGAGAATTGATTACGTATAGACTGTATTGAAAATGTCTCAATAAATATTTTATTAGGAAATGCAGTTAAACCAATTAAAAAAAAAATAAATAATACTATGAATTAGATAGTCGGATTCAGCTTGGGTGCGTAAGATTCTAAAATAAATTATATCATAAATGTATTTAGCCAGCGAGGTAGCTTTATATACATGTATGCTGACTTAAGAAGCCCCCCCCCCCCCAAAAAAAAAAAAAAACATTTACTCTCCTTTAGAGAAAAATAAAATGTATGAAGGCACGCGGCGTACGCATCGACAACATCATTCTACTATCCCATTCCTAACCCAGTCCAACACAACACTTACAAAATTTTTGGGCGAACGGACCCTGCGCGAACGGGCCCCCCGCGAACAGGTAGAGCGGGCGAACGAACCCGTTACCATAAAATTATAGACATTTCATAATTATTTGTTTTATGATTTTGTAAAAAAAAAAAAAAAAAAAAAAAGAAAAAAAATTGTATAATTAAGTTATCTGTTGTGGGTATCCACCCTCTCTTTGAAAAAAAGAGAATTGAAGAAGAACTTTATAATGTAGAGAACGTTTTGATGTTATAATTGAAAGTCTTAGAACAAAACGAAACCATATTCCTGTTATTCACGTAACGAACAGGTAAAATCCAGAAAAGTTTGGTATTATAACGGGGTATTAACAGAGTTCAAAATACTTGTTTTTTGTTTTTTTTTACATCCAACTTTAGAGTAATTTTTTTGGTTTACAACTCTTTAAAATATCAATGACGTAGAAGGATATATTTTACAAACTGGGCACCCACTTTAACTTTAAAAATCATAGATAATCCATTATTTTTTATTAACTTGCAAAATAAGGAGTGAAATATTTTTTAAAAGAAATTAACTTAAAATCTGGTAATGGAAGAGAGACAAATGTAAAGATAGAGATCTAGAGAAAAACATTTTTTTAAGGAATTGATTCCCCGTATTGAGCCTCTTTTTGCGTCAAAGGGAGGCAACTTGCACAATTTATCCACTCGGAGTTCCTCGGATGACTCGTACCTCGCACACACAGGGGCCAGTAACAGGCTAAATTTGAATTTACGTATTGACTATATATATACAAGAATCTTTTTTTGTATATATATATAGTCAATACGTAAATTCAAATTTAGCCTGTTACTGGCCCCTGTGCTCGCACATATTGAATGTAGCGTAGCGGAGTCAGCCGAGGATTGCCGATTGCAATTTATCGTATCCAGTCGCTTCGGACGTCCGTTTGAGAATTACTGATATATGAAGAAATTGTCTTAAACAATACCAGTATTACTTGTTTCTTGATATCTCTTGATATTGTATTTAGAAAAATGTGTTTTGAAAGTTGTTAAATCGTGGCCTTTGTACCTTTTGTACTGAATCGATATGCCTAGCTGTTTGTTATGTTTTGTTTGTTTGTTTTATTTCTGTGATAAATTTGAAAATACACGTAAATTCATTCAAAGACATGAAACATTAAAGTATATCTAATATAATGCAATATATTGCGAATTTAATCGTGAATGAATGTGCACACGATGATAGTAAATGAAGTTCACACACTAAGCTATTACTGCGATTTTCTGTGCCAGATTATGTCTCCTCTGGCTACAATTTATATTATTATACTTTTATGTTAAATACTACAATCTGATTGGTTTAGACGCAGTTAACAATCCGTTCTATTACCCTCAGCCGTAGCAACACACGTGGCAACGGGTAACACAACGGTAATGCCACATGCGTAGAAATTATGCGCGTACGGTTCACCGTAGAATTCTTAAAACGTCAGTTGCGCGTTTGAAAGAACCGGAATAAACTTGATGTCAATAAAAGCTTGTCTCCGAAGTACATGAAGTAGCTTACTTGAAACAACAAATGACAGACGAAACATGCTTGAGAGTACAGAAATAACGAACCTTTAGATGATTAAGGACTCTTAGAGTATCAAATTAACAATAAAGAGGTCAGTAAATCTTTTTCGAAGTAGCGGGGAGTTTGAAAGCTTTCTAAACGTGAACGTAAAGACGATCGACAATCTAATTAAAATCAGACTTCTTAGATCCGCGCCGTATACACTCTTACGCAGAATGTATACGGCGCGCATCTAAGAAGTCTGATTTTAATTAGATTGAGACGATCGACAATTTTTTTTTTTTTGCTGACATCCTAAATCAAGAAGACATTCAGTATAATAAATTAAATGGTACCTGTTTTGGAGGGTAACAGTTGAAATTGGCACCCCTCGGAAAACCATTGTCAACCTCCGCTGACGCGTCGGTTGACAATGGTTTTCCTTGGGGTGCCAAAATGGGGCTAAAATGACCGACCTAAGTTTTACATAGAAATATATAGGAAAATTCTTTAAAAATATTCTTCTCAAGAATGACAAAGGCATAATTCATCATATTTATATGGAAACATGCTCAGGTAGTGTAGTTTCAAGTTTGTTCAAATCTTGACCCCCCGGGGTAGGGCGGGAGACCAAAATGGCCGACCAAAGTTTTACATAGAAATATATAGGAAATATCTTCTTCTCAAGAATGACAAAGCCATAATTCATCATATTTAATATATGGAAGCATGCTCAAGTAGTGTAGATTCAAATTTGTTCAAATCATGACCCCAGGGGTAGGGCGGGGCCAAAATGGCCGACCAAAGTTTTTCAAGATATATAATATATATATATATATATATATATATATATATATATATATATATATATATATATATATATATATATATATATATATATATATATATATATATATATATATGAAAATTCTTTAAAAATCATTTTCTAAAAAATAGCTAATCCATGATTGGTCATGGGACTACATTTGGATTTAAACTTTACAATTAAAAGCCGTTTTCTACTTTTTCCTACTCTTAGTGCTCAGGTGAGCGATGTGACCCATGGGCCTCTTGTTTTTCATAATAATTTCTAAAAACAAATAACTGCATCTCGTGTCTCATTATTTCCCAATAAAGTATTTCATATACTTAATTTTCTAATTTGTGCACTATTCACAAAATGTGAAACTTTAAAGAAATTAAACGACTAACGCCGTATTATGCGTTTTTGCTTTAAAATGTATGGCGTCCCTTTCAAGTGAAATATAAATTATTCCTAACAGTTGCAAAGTACAGTATAAGCGAGTCATAATTGTTTATATCTCCCATAATGGAATACTAATGTTATTGTAAAGATGAAAATAAAATAAGATTAAATAAATACCCACGGGAAAACATGTTGAAAATAGCTAATGGAAGGTGAGTATCTTTTAAAGAGATTTTTTAATGTCAATTTAGCAAGGAAATTTTTATTCAAAGACACCGTAAATTTTTGGGTTGCATTTTTATCGATACAAGATATGCTTTTTTACTTTATTTTATAAAATTGTGTGAAAATTGAGATTGAGAAGTCATGTGAACAGGATTTTCTTTTTTTGGGGGGGTGGGGGTATACATAAAAGTCAAATGTGTACATCTTTTCATGAGCTTATAATACATTCCCAATATAGATCGAGGTACAGTCATATTGTGTTAGAAAATAACAGGTTGCTTTTTGTTTACCTCGATTGTTTTGGAATATAAACAATTTAAGCACGAATATTTTGAAGATATGATAAATTCTATTCATCCAAGACAACAATGTTGGAAATATTATTTTTATTTGATGAATAAGCAAAAACTTTGCATTAACATTTAATTCAATGATTGCAAAAGGAGAGGCCTCTTGGAACATGCAGAACACAGTCGAGGTTGTTCTGTCAGAGGTGATTGAAGAATTCTTAAAGTTGTGATCGGATAAGGAATAATTAATAATTTTTTTTTCTCTTTACACAGAGAGCAGTAACAACTGGTACAGCATTTAGTCCCACCCATCCCTGTGAAGTCGCCAAGAAATGTTTAAACATTGATGACTTAACGAGATTAAACGGTCAACAGTTATGTTCTCACATCATGCTCATAAGCTGTATTTCTGAAATTATCACTGTCTCTGCTAAAATCGTGGAGACATATTCTGCAAATATGTATGAATGATAAAAAAAATTTCAACAGAGAGAGAAAGAGAGATTTTTTAGCCAAAATTTTCAACATTTTGACCATATTACATTATTTATATATTCTTAAATGGTTTGACTTTATGCACAAGATGAATGTGAAAGTAATTAATGGCGCATAAATAGATACGATGGGACTCCCACACTAAAGAGTTAGAACAGCAGGCGGCAAAATGGAAACAGGTCGTGGAGGTGAAGAACCAAGAGATTCAGAGATTCCGAGTGGAGCTGGACGCCATATTGGACGTGTTAAGACTGTTACAGAAACAGGGTGTGGTTTTACCTGTCAGGACTAGTAACACCTACTCCTAGCATGGTGTAGCAGTTATAGGATTTTAAAATCTTTCATTACCTAATTTTTACTTGCAACTGAATAGAATTCTGATGGTGCATTATATTTCAATCCTTTGATTAAGAAGAAACCAAACAATATGACTTCTGTAGACAAGTTCCTGTGTATGTTAAGAGTTTAGATGAAGGGCACTGGAACTTTGTTATAGAATTGAAAATGAGACGGTCCAAATTGTCACTGTGAGGTTGTTTGTACACAGTTGATCTTACAGATAAAAAAAATCGAAATAAAGGTTTTCTTTTACATTTATCAAAAATATAATAGATACACAAAGGAAGTAAAAAACAAAAATGTATTTATTTATTTTTTTTGTTGTTGTTTTTATTATACCCTCCGCAAACGAAGTCTTGGGGGTATATAGGAATCACCTTGTCCGTCTGTCTAGCTGTCCGTCTGTCTGTTCGTCCGTCTGTCTGTGCAATCATGTCCGGTCCATATCTTTCTTACAGAGAGACATTAGAATCTACTACTCCACAATAAGATTGCTCATGACCTAAGGGTGTGTCATGACCTTGACCCAAGGTCATTTGGGGAAGTTCAAGGTCACTGGAAGAAAAAATTCAGAATTCGTGTCCGGTCCATATCTTTCTTATGGGTAAACTTGGTAGGTTCTCATTTGACACAAAGATTACCCATGACCTAAGGGTGTTTCATGACCTTGACCCAAGGTCATTTAGGAAAGTTCAAGGTCAATGAAAGAAAAATTTCATAATCCATGTTTGATACAAATCTTTTATGGATAAACTTGGTAGGTTCTCATTTCACACAAAGATTGCCCATGACCTAAGGGTGTTTCATGACCTTGACCCTAGGTCATTTGGGGAAGTTCAAGGTCAATGAAAGAAAAATTTCATAATCCATGTTTGATACAAATCTTTTATGGATAAACTTGGTAGGTTCTTATTTCACACAAAGATTGCCCATGACCTAAGAGTGTTTCCTGACCTTGACCCAAGGTCATTTGGGGAAGTTCAAGGTCATTTGAAGAAAAATTTCATAATTCGTGTCCGGTCCATATCTTTCTTATTGATAAACTTGGTAGGTTCTCAATTGACTCAAAGATTGCCCATGACCCAAGGGTGTGTCATGACTTTGAACCTAGGTCATTTGGGGAAGTTCAAGGTCACTGGAAGAAAACTTTTATAATTCGTATTTGATACATATCTTTATTATGGAAAAACTTACTTCTGAAAAACCCAGCGGGGGTATTTTGTCCCGTTTGGACAGTTCTAGTTTTATTTTACTTCTACAACATAATTATCTCAAAGTGACCCTTGATAATTCAGAAAGCTAGAGAGTCATAATGTGTAATGTCCCATAGTCAGATAATAAGTCGTTCCGTCCATGTTATGTCACTTTGATAGCATGTCCCTTAAAAGTAATATATTATTTACATATTTATTTTTCAAATATAATTACTGTATAATAAACATAAACTAACAAAGTTTCTTGATTTATCTTATTGTGTACTTCAGTCTCCGAATATGTTTGTTATATCTATTCAGACACTTTAAATCTGTTATATCTCTTCAGACACTTTAAACCCATCAGAGGGAAACTGGTGATGGACATACATATAAATATCAGCACCTTACCTATGGTTCCTTGGCAAAATTCAGTTAATTATTGTCAGTAATATTGTTAATACTTATAAAATACCTGTAGGACCAACTTTCCCAGCCCAGGATAAAAAATTTGAGTTGGTAAGTAGTTGAAAACTTTTTCTTCTCAAAAAAAAAAAAAATCCACAACATTGCTGAATTTTCAGAATACGTTTTTCAGAATGTATTTCAAAATAATTGTTTCCATGAGCTAAAAAAAATTAAGTCCCATTTTTAGGCAGTAGCCAGACTCAATATAAAAAAAAGATGGCCTAGCATTGTATTTTTTTTGTACTTTAAGAACATGATAGCCTAACATAATTAAGGTTGAATTATAATGAGTACAAGCATGGTGCACTAGACCAACAGAAAGTCATTAAGAAGTATTGACCAAAGTGAGTGACATAAAGAACAAAAAAGTTATCAAATTGGACAATTGCAAGAAACATAAAGTGGCATTACTTTTAGGTCAGAAATACTGTTTTTCAGTGAACTGAATGTCCCCAAGATTCAAATAAATACAATCATTTTTTTTAATTTAAAATTCAGGGGTTTGGAGCAGATTTCAGTTCTCTTGTGAGACATTCTTTGAAATCTGCACAAAATAAAAATACAAAATAATATTCATGTAGGTTCACAACTTCAGGTAATAATAAAGAAAATTATAAGAAACTACATGTATATAGATTCATAGTCAGGTATCAACATCGACAGATTTATCCAGACATTCAAAACTTAGATTTTAGATCTTAATGTAAACTCTTAACATAATCAATAGTTAAGGTCATACTCAACGTAGCTTGAACTTTTTTGGGTTCTTCCTTGGAGTTGAAGAGCTTCACTAAATGAAGGACGCGTGCAATATTTTTTATGTCTTTATTTGGATTTGTACACCTCTTCTAAAACAATTTTTGATGAAAAAAAATCTGGAGTTCATGTTTTATAATATTTGTACAATTTCATTTGAATAATGCAAAAAAAAATTCAAAATTCTATATCTTTTCAAAACCCCTGGTAACGCATGCTGATTTTTTTTTCTAAGAACATGTAATGATATTATAAGTTCAAATTTAGAATATCTTGGAAAATTATCAGTAGATAAGGTACGTAGCGTATGTCCTTATATAACACAATATCAACTTGTTATGCTAAAATACCACACGTTATATTGCTAAATGTAATATTAAACTGGCTTCCTAACAACTCTGTGTATTTAAGAACCTCCTCTATATATACACTGCACGCTTAAGAGTTCTGATAATAAGGTATTTTTCTGCAGTTAGAATGATCTGCCCTTAGATCTAAATTCTAAAAAATATAAATTTACACATTACTCAATTTGTAATCACTTCAAGTATTCTCAACAATTTAAAAAGCCAAGATAAAATAACTGAACATGTTATTCACATGTATTTTCTCTATTGAAGCAATTTACAGTAATTTCTATTCACTGATACTGTGTTGTCTTAGAACATTTTTCCCAAGGATAAATGCCACGCACCATACATTGAAAATTGAATAAATAAGCTCAATATTAACTTCTTTATACAATATATTTTTCTCAATGTCCCAAAAAATTTTTGCAGCCGTGTAGAGAGGGTCCTTAAAGTCTAGAAAAAAAAGCATCACTGCATTATAGCATTTAACCATCAGCATATAAATATACAGCATTTGCGTAGTAAAATATTAACAAAAATATCTAACATTCATACAATTTTCAGTAATTAAACTTCCATGGTTGCCACTCTCGATGACTATAGAAGTTTTGTAGGTAAAACAAAATGTATGTGTGCATGAACCTCGTGCAGGCTGTACAGGGAATGCGGTTATACATGGGTTGGGACAGTAAATGCTTTATAAACCGCGAAGCTTGGGTACAAAATGTAGCAATTAAACTCATTCCTTCTAACTGATGTTTTAACCGGTCACAGTAGCCTAGTAGTAGAGCGTTCGCTTCGAGATCGGGAGGCCCGGGTTCGATTCTCGTTCGCGGCGCCGCGTCATACCCAAGACGTAAATAATATTAGTTATCCAGGTTCAATCAAGGGTGTACGGGGATTTACCCCGGGTTTTATTCCATACACCCTTCGGCCAAATACACCCTGAGGACGAAAGCCGAAGGGTGTATGGAATAAAACATGGGGTACATGTAAATCCCCGTACATCCTTGATTGGACCTGGATAACGAATTTATTTCCTATGTAAAACAAATAAATTTATTTCTTATGTCAAAACAAGGGTGAATAACACTTTCAAAATATTTATGTACTCCTGCGTTTTTATGTACTCGTCAGAACATGTGATCTTTGAGCTTTGTATAAAAATTAAAACAATAAAGTCATTTTTAAATTCAACCAACATCTTTAATTAATCAAAAATTATGAACACTTTGAAATTAAAGTCCGTTTAGTTCTTTTCAAAATTACGACTTGTAAATGATTTGAACAGTACCAATTGAACAGTTCTGGAAAATGCTCTCTGGGGCAGGTGCAAAATTTGCTCGTCTTTGTTGAACATTTACTGTAGTTTTATTCATGGATACCATGCTTGATATTTGTGACCGTTCTTCATACATGTCATCAAAAAGGTCATCAATGTTTACACCTTGCAATTGAAGATTGTCGCCCCCTGATGCGGTGTCGCTCGACACAATGCTGAGGTCATTTTGAGTAGGCGGGGCGGGTAACATAGGAATGATCGGTGGTGCTGGTAAACATGGTTGCTCGGTGTTGACAGTGTTTTGTATTGCCCTGCTCATTTGCAATTTTTCATGTTCCGAAACTCGGTGGTACACAGCAAGGGAGTTCACCGATTTGTGGCCCGTTACGGACATGATTTGCGAATCAACGAAGTTGTTTTTAAAAAGGATGCTAGTTCCGGTAACCCTGATTGAGTGGTTTGTGTAAATTCGGGAGAGGTCACACTTTTTGCTGAGTTTTGACATGAAAGAACTAAGGGAATCTTTTCCACAAGGCTGTTTTGTGTACCATATGGGGTCACTATCTAGGAAGGTTTCTCGAGGTCGCTGCCACAGTCGGGTATTTTCCGGATTTAGTTTTGTTATATATTTCTGAAAGGATGCAACTGGACAAAGAGGTGAGTCTTTATTTTCAACCATACAGCCTCCAAAATTTTCTTTTTCATTCGATCTTCTATTTTTTACCAGTTCATCTTTGGCTTTTTTTACGTATCTCAGTCCAGTATTCGGATCAGTGGAAACACAAAATGTATCTTTCGTCATCTGTGCCATATTTTCTAATCCCCTTCGACAAAAATAAAGTCTTATGTCCATTTGGACTTTATTGAGTAGTCCACAAGGAGTTTCGGTCGATAAATGCACACTATTATATAGTTTTTTAATGTCACAATCCTCTATGCAGGGATAGTGTTCCACATCCCCCCTTCCTTCTTTTTTCAACTCGGCCATGGCTGTTTTGAAACTCTCGTTACATGAATAAAACTCTGGATCTTTTATTATATCAAATGTTTTTAAGAAAGGTGGAGCTTTTAAATACCGATTTAATCCATACCGTGTATTTTCTAGGGATGAAGATTTATACAATTCTCCGTCAATCTTTCGCAAGTCTAAGTAAAAGTGAGAAAGAACTTCGTTCAATTGATGAGCGTCAAAGTTTTCGAAATCCAAGGCTTGTTTTTTTTCTTTCAGGTAATCCCTCAACATTTTTGCGCTTTTTTGGTTCCCTTTAATGGTATTTTTTGGCACAACATTGGCCCGTTTTTCTATTATTTCCGACGGAGTATGTGAGGCAAATCTTTTCGCCATTTTCGCAGACGATGATTGAAAGAGTTATTTCGCTTTGTATATATACTCGAAAGAAAAAAGTTCTAGTTAATTATCAATGTGATTTCTTTTAATTTGTGTGAAATTTTAACAAATCGTTATTACAATACAAAGATTTTTTTATTTGTATTATTATTTAGAAGAATAGATTATTTATCCTACTTTTCCCCATCACATTTGTATTTTGTTTTTATTTTTTTTCGTGCGTGTAGATAGACATGCATTGTGACGTCACGTTTTATTTACACCCGGCTCATGTCGGGTGCACGGATATTTACACCCGACTTTGTAACCAATCAAAGCTCGTGTTACAAGCTAGATAGGAAATAAAGGTAGTGACTGTTCCTTCGCCAAGCGCTCGGCACATTTTGTATATTGTTTAATGGACTTTGACATTGTAAACTGTTCGTTATCTCCATATCCTTGTTTTAAGATAGCTCCTCAATGCAGATTAAAAATATTTGTATTAATTTACATTATGTTTCGATTTTTTCTAAGGTAAGATATACAACATCGAAGCATTAATCTGTCATATTATATGACGAAAATTTGAAAGTTTTTTTTCCCAAATCTCAAAATTCGGCACAAAATTATTAGGAATGTATTTACTCAACCAGGACACCATTAAGACAGAGGTAAAATTTTAAAAGAAAATCTATTTACATATGTAATTAAAACAACAAAAGAAAAAATGAAATAAAGCCCTTACATATTATCGACAAGTCGCTATTCCAACATGGCTGTCATTTGTTTATCTGAGTTTCAATCTTCCTGGTCTATTTTAAACCAGTCTCTGAGAGACTCTCAGGTATTGATTCAAATAGCGGAGGGCAAAGGCCAGTGTATTTGATAATTTAAAGAATCGATTTGAAAAATGATGTTTCACAAACAAGATATTTATAACCGCTATAAGAGGACCAACCACTCGAGACAGGAACTTCACCGGTAAAGGCATTATGTCAATATGTCTCCATACGAGAGAGAAAAAATCAAGAGAGTTAGACGTTAAACGTTTAAGATAAAATCATTTAATTAACAATTGCAAGGGCACCCAGAATTCACTTTTAATTCGTACAGACTGTCTCAAGGCACACACAGCAATATGTCAATACACAAATACATAGTAGAACATACCGAAGAGAGGTTATCGAAGGTCTAGCATTCCTTTCTTGATCAAATTAAATTGAAGAATTCAAAGGTCAGCTGTTCATCTTAACTTCCCTTTCTGCCTTCAGAGCTAATTTAAAATCTTAATATTTTTAAAAATGAAATTGTTTTGGTTGTTTTGTAGATTTAAAAAAGTCCATGATAACCATATCTTGATAAAAGTAGACTGGCCTTACCTGCCTGATATGCGCGATATCGCACGATAGAGAAAGAAAATACCAGTCAAAGTAGAATCTGTAACCTAATAGAGTGAAAAAAACATTTCCATTAGGAAGGACAACTCTGTATCTATAGTCAGTTTCTCTATTTACAAGAAGTTAAACTGTAAGAACTGACTGTTAGAGGTTAGTGCCATAGTTCTGTTTCATAGGTAGCTTGTGTATTTACTGATAAGGAAAATTTACCTATAAAATAATTTTAGAAATAATTTTAAAAACAAAAGGCCCAGGGGCCACAGCGCTCACCTGAGCAAATTGTAGGAAAAAAAACAAATCAGATCAGAACTGAAAAGTTTATTAAAGGTGAGGGGAGGGGGGGGGGGGCTTGAATTTAATACTACTTAAGAATGCTTTCATATTAATACAGCATATGACTTTGCTGTTCTTGATAAAAAGATTAAAAAAAAAACATTTTCTTCCTATACTATCTTTAATCATTGCTTTGAAGTACTTAAGAAGATTTTTATACAGATTTTTCCTTTATATTCCTATGTAAAACTTAGATAAGCCATTTTGGCCCCACCCTACCCCCAGGGGTCATGATTTGAACAAATTTGAATCTACACTACCTGAGGATGCTTCCATATGAGTTTCATCTTTCCTGGACCAGTGGTTCTTGAGAAGAAGATTTTTAAAGATTTTACCTATATATTCCTATGTAAAACATTGATCAGCCATTGTGGCCCCGCCCTACCCCTGGGGGTCATGATTTCAACAAACTTGAATCTACACTATCTGAGGATGCTTCCACATGAGTTTCATCTTTCCTGGACCAGTGGTTCCTGAGAAGAAGATTTTTAAAGATTATCCCTATATACTCCTACGTAAAAGTTTGATCGGACATTGTGGCCCCACCCTACCCCAGGGGTCATGATTTTAACAAATTTCAATCTACACTACCTGAGGATGCTTTCACATGAGTGTCATCTTTCCTGGACCAATGGTTCTTGACAAAAAGATTTTCTCCATATACTCATATGTAAAACTTTGATCAGCCATTGTGGCCCCGCCCTACCCCTGGGGGTCATGATTTCAACAAATTTGAATCTACACTATCTGAGAGTGCTTCCACACATGAGTGTCATCTTTCCTGGAACAGTGGTTCTTGAGAAGAAGATTTTTTATCTATATATTCCTATGTAAAACTTTGATCGGCCATTGTGGCCCCACCCTACCCCCCGGGTCATGATTTGAACAAACTTGAATCTACACTACCTGAGGATGCTTCCATATGAGTTTCATCTTTCTTGGCCCAGTGGTTCTTGAGAAGATTTTTTAAAAATGCCATTAATTTTTCTCTAATTCATGATTATCTCCCCTTGGAAGAGGGCGTGGCCCTTCATTTGACCAAACTTGAATTCCCTACACATAAGGATACTTTGTGCCAAGTTTGGTTGAAATTGATAAACAAAGATATTATTTATATTTTAACCAAAGTTTTTACAAATTTATATGCTTTGTTCATTTGTGATAATGTCAAAGCCCCGGTAATAGATGTATGTTAGGCACATTCAAACAGTGGTGTTCTAATAACTCTGATACAACATGAAAGATCAATAGGTTCTATATGTTTTATCTGCTGTCATAGCTGCATATCATTGCCAATGGCAATTTGTTTGTATAAAATTTTTAAAAAGTAAGATATTACGAAACATTATATGATCATTCCAAAGAGTAATTGCAATGCGGTAAAGTCTGATTAACACAAAGGATTGTTAAGTTATACACTTTCATACAAATTAGCCCTTGGGCCTATTTATCCTGCAATATTGCCAAAGGTTTTTTTTAGTATGTTAATATGTGAGAAATTTAAGCTCATCTGAGCTCATTTCAAGGTTGAGTTAATAGTTGTGTAACAAAAAGGTTCTGTGCACGCCTTGTTTAAGAAATGGTCAAGATTGGTAAATATACTTCTATTAAAGAGATATAAATCTAGTTAAACCAACCAATAACATATTTACATAAATACAAGCACATCTTTTTGATGATTTTTATTATCGGATACATTCTAAGATTTTTGTAATCAAAGTGGTTGTAGAGAATTCAGAATTGCTTTTTTTTTTAAATCACAATATTTCAACGACAAAAATATGTGTTATGGATCTGTCAAATAGTGTCACTATGATTGATGATGTATTTATATTAGAAGAGCACTGTCATTTATATATTTATAACTTTTTACATATTAGTTGACTTATAATAAAATTATACAGAATTACATATGTATTATTATCTTTTTAAGTTTGTACATCAGGTTCTACATATCACTGTTACAAACAAAATAGACTCATACAATACAATACATTGTCATTGTGGATAATTTTGAAAATGTAGAAATAAAAAAAGGACAAATAAGTGACAAATTCTAATAAGTTATATATTTGTGACTCTTTTGGGTTTTTTTTTAATTAGTTCCTGTACGAGGTTGAGAAATAGGAAAAACTATTATGCTTAGATTGATTTTCTTACACAGTCGACCAGAGTCTGGAGTAACTATTTCCGTTGGGGACATCTTATTTATTAACGTGTCTCTCTGATGATATCTTACATGGACACCAGTGCTGTTTCTTTCTTAACGAACACTGAATATGTAACGACATAACAAACATGCAGAAATCAAGTTATTTGCTTTTTCTCACAGATAAATTTTCTGGGATATTCGCAGTTTCCGTCACTCCACTGACCATTAGGCATAAGAAATATACACTCCCTTGTCCCTATGTCACTCGGCTCGTTAGGGTACCAGTTCTGGTAAGTCAAAAGATTGTTCGAGCATTCCCATTTGAAGACTCCTTTCTCTGTAGATCCGCCCACAAAAACCTCACAGTTAATATCCCAGGTAACAGAGCACAAACCTGAAAAAAAAATAATTATCATAGGAATTTGTGTAAAATCAGGTGCACATTTCAATATATTTTTAATTCAAAATTTTTTTGGATAACTGCAAATATTGACAAAGCATCTAAGTAAATTACATATTTACATTTTTAAAAATATTTTCACGACGTTTTAAAACCCCATAATGACCACATGCGGTCTACTGACAGAACACTGCGCATAAACACCTCTTCCACGTAACTTTCAAACCAAATATCAGCTCTTAACCCCTTTATCTAATCTGCTGTTTAGATGTCAAATCTATACCCCGTCCACGAAACCTACTGACCAGATATCCAATCCATATCCCTTCAACAAAATCTACTGACCTAAGGAAAATTCATACTTCCCTATGCAACCTATTAAACAGGCTTCAAAGATATACCATTTCCACGTAACCTACCGAGCAAACATCAAACCTTTACCGCGAGCATATTTCAAATCTATACCGCTTTAATTACCTACCGACCATATATCAAATCTATACCGCTCCCCGTAACCTATTGACCAGATATCAAACCTATATCGTTCCCCGTAACCTATTGACCAGATATCAAACCACATCTCCTTATAATAACCTACATCAAACCTAGCTTAACCCGACCAGATATAAAACCTATACCGCTCCACGTAACCTACCGACCAGACATCAAACCTATACCGCTCCACGTAACCTACCGACCAGATATCAAACCTATACCGCTCCACGTAACCTACCGACCAGACATCAAACCTATACCGCTCCACGTAACAAATAATAAAACCTTACCGATTTTGGATCATTTTTAAACCTAGGAATATGGACTATCAAACCTATACCTCCACGTTCCTACCGACCAGATATATTACAGCTCCACGTAACCTACCGAAGACATCAAACCTATACCGCTCCACGTAATATACCGCATGCAGACATCAAAGTTGCTCCACGTTAACAGTACATCAAACATAATTATGTATGTATGCATTGTTTACAAATCGAAGTGCCTGTATAACTAATAATTACCCATTAAAGATTTAGGTTAAAGTATTTTATCTGCGTCACAGTTGGTACAACGTGTCTCTTTCATCAATTTTCTGCAAATTTTATGCACATACTCATTTCGTAGATACATGTACAATATGAAATATTTAAAGTGGTAAATCTCTAAGGCTTTTTTCTGGATCATCATTAACAGTAAACATCAAAAAGAATTATTATTTTACTTTACTGCATAATAGAAATGTTATTTTGAAAATTAATTATTTTCTTACTGAATAATAGAGATGTAATTATCCAGTCGTTTTCATACTGGGTTTCTATTTCAAGGAGATATGCTCCCTGCCTTTTGCATTCATCCTGCAACATAACACATTTAACGACTGCATACAAACTAGGATTTGAAGGAAGAGATCGATTTGTCAAATAAATTTCATAATAAACTTCAAAACAGTAGAGAATTCAGCACACTTAAAAAAGTATTCATAAATTGGTAATATTACCTATTTGTTAAAGTCTATACAGAGTTGAATAAATAAAAGGAAAGAAGAAAGTATACGAACACTCGAAACCTGAAAAACTAAAGAAATTGAATATTGGTTTAGATTTAAGTACTTTTTCCACATATACAATACTAGAATACCTACATTGGCAGTATTCCAAATTAATGATGTCTCGTTGTAAATGTAGCAATGTCCAGAATATGGTGACCAGCCATCTGAACACACTAAAAGAAGTATGCTTGAAATAATACATAAACAGACAAAGGAAAAGGTGCGAAAAAAAAAATAACTTATACAATTTTTAAGAAAACTGGGTACTAAAAAATGCCCACGATCTTGTTATAAATGCAAACTTAAAGTTAGGGGAGGGGAGGAAATTCTTTAAAACGCAGATTCTATGGAGGAAATTCTTTAAAACGCAGATTCTATGGATAAAACGTACCCCCAAAATAATATTCAAATTTATTTTGAAAAGTTTCTATATCTTTCTTTAACTTAAGCACCTAGTGTTATATAGTGCAAGGCAAGCTGTGAGGAAACATTCAGGGAGGTGAATATTTGTCAATCAAACAATAAGTGAATTCCATAGTCTCCTAACAAAAATGTTTTATACTTATCTATAGGTTACTCATGTTACAGGTAACTATAGTGAATACTTTGATACCTTGATTTAATATTAAATTTAGCGCTGGAGCTTTTTTTTTTTAAGATTTTTATAGAGCGTAAATCTACGTACATTAAATATCTTTGATTTAATTATTTGATAAAATATGCTAATATACAAGAAATGGTTTATTTCAAAGGAAATTAGACACAGATTTAAATTTTTTTTCAAAATTAATTAAAATGTTTACAATTCTTAATTAAAGGAATTCCAATGATCAGCAGAAATTTGAACATGTTTTGTTTATTTACAAAGGAGATACAGATCTTCACACCAGAGGTACAGTGAGCAATGAGCTCACTAAATAATACCGACCGCCTCCCATATGAATATAATTGCAGTTTCCGTGTTTTGCTCTGGAAAATCCAAACTATATGTCAGATCAAAAAGTAAAATAAGAGGTGCACAATGGCAATATGTAATAAAATTATGTGAAAGTTTCACATAGTTTTATGAGAGATGGGTACCCCAAAGCGTAACAGAATGACGGGCGGACGGACCTACAGCTAGACAGACGGACGGACATACCGATTACGATTACTATATACCCTCCCACTTTTCAAGCGGGGAGTACATGTATAATAAGGCTCGTGTGTTGTTTTTGTTTACATATAGGAAATATCATATTATTAGAAAACGAGATCCAGCAAAAAACTAGAATCTGTCTAATGGTATTAAGAATATAACTTCTTAAATGAAAAATACTACTTTGAACGATCACATTTTAATATACATATATATGTAATCACACCATGGCATGGACCTCGTTGAGATAACAAAGTTTTGGAGCTCTGTCTTGAATCTTGACAACAAAAAATATAATTTTTGATTTTGTTTACAATATATCTTTGTTAAGTATATGTTAACATAAAAAATGTGAAGATAAGTTTTGATATTTTTAGTTGAACCTGTGTCCATGTCCCTTAAAAATTGTTAATTGCTTTTGAGAAATTTAACTATATATCTATCTGAAATTCATATTTAAAATACCTTTGATATACTATAGTTAACTATAAATAGTAAACTATAGTTACCTATAGTACTTTTTGTTAAGGACTGAACTAATATCTACTACAGACGATACGTTGTTTTTCGTGTTTTGTTAATAAAGTGTAAGATTGTAAACGCAAAGGGCAAGCAAAACATATGCATAAAATCGGATTACATGTATACACTTCATAAAAAATTCTGTGCAATGAAAAAATTAGTTTAAATGGCTTTTCTAGTTCATTATGATTTATGAAGTATCATTTTCTAAACTAAGAATGAAATGACTTACCGCTAGGATTGAAAAGGTATTGCCATAAAGTCTGCGTATTGTTTCCAATATTACTGGTTTCATCCATGTAATTAGTTAAAAGCTTACATTGTTTTCTTTCCAAATTATAGAGTAATGAAGAGCATAGTCTATTAAATGCGCATTTTAAAGCACATTGTAGAATGCCCAAATCGTAGGACGTTACAAGAACACTAGAATTTCGCAAATTTGTAATGTTTCTTGGAGTTTTATCGATAGATAAGTTCCTTTGCTGAAATTGTCCAGACACACATGCATATAAAACAAAGAAATCAAAACAGATTTTCATAACGTTCAATAATTCCATTGTTATTATTTACTCTGAACATTATCAAATTTTAACTAAAAGTAGTTTCCTGTATCCGTTTCAAATGCGTTATGTTCTTTAAGACAAAATTAAATTACAATGGTCATTCAATTAATTGAACAAATTACATTATATCATAATAAATGTCGAAATATTTAACATTATAATTTAAATAACAGTCGAAAAGTTATTTGAAGAGCTTGTAATCACAGAAATGCCCAGATGTTTTCCTGCATTCAATTTGAAAGTAAGCATATGGGCACTAAATAAAAACTGTTTAAACAGAAGTCTCTGGTAATATTGGTTTATAATTATATCAAGTAAAAGAGAAAATGTAACTCGGATTTGACACAGCAATAGTTACCTTGCTGATCCTTGGTTTGGTCTAGTTTGTGACAAGACTTCTTGCAATCAGATTAAAGTTGAAGAAAGAGTAGACTTCTAAAAGATTTGAGTAACCATATGGTATTTGTTACATAAAGAAGGGGAGGCTGACAAAAAAGTTGTCCTTGCGTTTATCATTATGATGTTTTGTAAGGTTACCACTAACGTTTTTTGTATATTGATTATTGTTGATAAAAGAAATATTTCGATATATCTGAATTTTCTTTAATTATTTTTAGACATTCCAACAGAATTTGGACGACTTTTCATTAAAAAAAAACACATTGTTATTAATAGCTCAAGAGCCTCCAACCAGAATTTTTAAAAAATGCAAAAACTCAATTTTTATTTGAATTTTTACTTATTCACATTTTTTTGGGCTAAACCAACCACTAAAAGTTAAACCCCAGTTTTCAATGCCTATATTAAGTATATCTTTGCAAACAGTAGGGGGTGCTAAGCCGGTCCCGGCCCTATGATACAAATGCATATTACCGGTAAACCATTTGGTCTATTTTGTCCTAAATACTCCATTATACTAAAGGAAAATCAGATGGCACTACTAGGCGAAAACTTTGTGATTGTACTTGTACTTCTTGAAGTTATTATCGAAAGAATTTCATGGTAGAGCTGTCGATAAACTCATTTGCAAAACTACAGACCATATCACAGTTATAGAACATTTGAATGGATATTTTCTTTGATATTTTGCACTGTCATATCACAGTTATAGAACATTTGAAATGATATTTTCTTTGATATTTTGCACTGAGCAACAAATGCAGAAGCTTATAAAGTACAGTAAAAATTAATTAGTTTTACTGTTTTACATCCGTTAAGAGAAAACCCATTTGTTTGGAATGAATGACGTTAAGTTCAAAGAAAACCAGGTCAAAGCTTTAACATTTCATGTAATGTATTAAATCTGTCATTTCATTTCGAAGATCAAATGTTTTTTTCAATAAAAATTTAAATAAATGGTTTATTTTATCTTTTGCTTAATATCAAACATTCTATTTACGACTTTGGTAACGGTTTTTTTTTTCAGAAATTGTCAGACTGTTAAAAAGATATAGATGTATAACAGATGAGTTATGCTTAGTTTATAATTTGTTCTCTACCTTTTTTTAGTTTCAACTAGTGGGTACGGATAAGGAGATACGGAAAACTGATTAATATCTTTCAAATTTTATATATTTTGGTTTAAATAACAGCTATCAAAGTCGTGACTCCTGAATAGCGAAAAAATCACATTCATTTTGCTCTACTTAACAAATATTCCAGTTTAGATGAAGGGCGTGGATTGTATCTTATTCTATACACTGTAAATAACAGTATAGGATATTTAAGCAATGTGGCAACGCACTTTGAAAAAATTACGCACTTTGAATTTTTTTTTCAAAGTGCGTTAAAATTGGGATAAAATTAACACACTTTGAACATTTTTTTCAAAGTGCGTTAAATTTTGGACATACTTAACGCACTTTGAAATTTTTTTTCAAAGTGCGTTAAGAGTTTACATCAATATATTTTACCATGGAGACACATAACGCACTTTGAAAAAAATATGTATAGATTTTAGTAATGGAACGATTCTATTTCATTGTTATTTATCTGGAAAAAAAACTTGTTTTACTCCTCTTGAGAAGAGGAAATGCCGGGTAGAAGATCTCTCAACCTAACTCTTTCTCTTTCAATACACAGACGTCGGTAACAACTCAACCTACCCCAAAATGGATATGTATTACACTACCGTTATGACGTTGAAAACTATCAATAACTGTATTAACTTAAAGCAGATGAAAACTAAAATATTGTAAGCACAGTTCAGCGTATGAGAAAGAATTTTCATAGTCTTGAAAAATCAGATTACCCCTTATTCTGAAGATAAATGGTTATGCTTTAAGTCGATCACCTTTAGCCCCCCCCCCCCCCCCCACACACACACACACACACACACTTCCTACATTTACTTATTACAGATTAGAACTTTTTTTAAAAAAAAAAAGAATCGAAATAATGATATTAAAGAATCATCTCTATTTTTTTTTCTAAAAGACCCCCCGTTTCCCTTTTATAATAACTGTATTATCGAAACCTAAAATATTTAAAACGTCAATATCTCAGGTCCTGAAGTGATCTTATCACCAAAAAGTTATCCAACCAGGTTCAATTATTATACAAAC
>NW_026924114.1:0-23202 GCF_032062105.1 Saccostrea cuccullata | reverse complement strand
AATGACCGACCAAAGTTTACATAGGAATATATATGGCAACCTTTTAAAATCTTCTTTTCAAGTATTTCAAAACCTTGATTAGTAATATTTATATGGAATCATCCTCAGGTAGTGTAGATTCTAGTTCGTTCAAATTATGATTCCATGGGGGGTTAGAATTCAAGCCCCCCCCCCCTCCCCCCAAACCTCAGTAAACTTTCAGTTCTGATCTGATATGTGCTTTTTCCTAGCCGATATTCTCAGGTGAGCGATGTGGCCCCTGGGCCTCTTGTTTGATCATAAGAGAGAGAGAAAGAGAGACCACATATGCGGCAATTTATTTTATTAGTTAAAAATGTATATAAAAAAATGTCACATGACACGAATGAATACAGTTTAATAGCCATTCTCTGTAACCACTTAAACTTCGTTGCCGCACATGGTCACCGATTTTGATGAAACTTCACCCATGCTTAGGTCTTGACACCAGAAACAAATATCAAACAAAATTTCGTTGCTATGTGTCTCGGTTGCTATGGCAACAGCCGGAAAAGTTTGAAAAATCGAGATTTTCAGCCACTTTAAGTCTTGACTGTGTCTTAATAAAAACTAGAAAAAGCAAACAAACCATTCTCACAAAAACAAGACACCTTGATGTCACTTATACTGTAAAGAAACTGTTTAGAATATATCTCTAAGTAAGCGGTAACCAAGGGTACTTTTGGAATACATTTCAAATGCTGAAATATGCTGAAAAACACTCCGTATTCACTAATGATAGGTGTTACATGCTCAAACTCAATCAGCGACTTAAGAAAAACAATGAAAATGTTTGACCTTAAGTATATAAGTATAAGCAATATTATTCTATAAAGACTTTTATGGTTGCCATGGTAACACAGTGTAACCATGCAAAACCAGTAACTAAGATCGGGTTAATGCTACTGTCTTGAGGAAAAACATGAAAATTCAAGACTGGCAAATATGCATCCTTAGGACCTTGCAACACCAAAACCATAAGAAAAATTGGGTATAATTGCTATTATATAGTGTTACCATGGAAACAAAGTACCAGTGCTTAAAAGTGAATTATTTTTCACTGCATTAAGAATTAAATTGCCATTTAATCAAGAAACAAACTAAAGGACTCAGCTTGAATAGAACTAATCTGTTAGAACTGAAGTTGAATATCATATATTGATAAAATTTGATGAATAAAACAACACTGTTGCTATGGTTACCAAGAAGGGAAAATGTTCGATTTTGTGAACTTTATATCAATATTTAACCCTATGTGCCAACTTCTTGCATCCACTTAGAGATTGGATGATAGTCAAAATTAAAAGTCAAGTTAGCTGTTAATAAATATCAATCATAAAAGTTTTGGGAATCTACATTTAAGGGTACGTATCCAAGGAAAGAAAATATTTTTCAGGTTTTTAAGCATATATTTTCTGCTTATTTCCATAGCAACGCTCTATTTAAAGAATCTAATCTGAATTTTTTCAAATCGGAAAACTTGGAGCACACCAACATCTTATAAAATTGATCATTAGTTATGAGGAAATGTTTTTTTTAAAGATAGGATCAGATTTAAACATACAGAGTGTTACTTTGAAGGCTCTTTGTGGTATAAAGCCTTGGCAACCATTGCCAACCAAAATGAAATATCATATTTTGTTCTAAAGGATATGTTTCAAGGCTCTTTTTTCTATTATTTGGTCACATTTCATCCAAATATTGCTTTTTATTTTTACGTGTATGACTTTATAAAATTCAATGAATATTTTTTTTTTACTTTTGAATACTTTGTTACCATAGTAACGTTTGTAATATTTGATTTACCAAACATGTTTATCATGCATTTGAAACATCTGACCTTCAACTTTTGGAAACAGTGATTGCCAATTATTTGCTTTGCCGCAAATGATAACTATGGGGCTCTAAACATGTTAAAAAATGCCTTTTTTCGAACTTTAAGACATGTTGCCATGGTAACTATAAAACATAGCAACCAATTTTTGCCTGATTTCAGTTAAGGGTATCAATGACTTTTATCATAGAGAGTTTGGAGAAATTCTGAGACTATGCGTGCCACAACTCCTATATGAAATTTCAAATCATTACAGAGAATGGCTCTTAATATTTACACCGTCAACTAATTTAAGAAGCAAGCTGAATCTATGTCTAAAAATACACTCGTCTACAGTTAATGAAATGAATCGAATTAATTACTCCAAGGTGTCTGGCATTATATACATTTTTTTCACCTCTTTAAATTAAATGAAAAATGCTCTTCACTATTTTTATCCTGTTTCCAATTCAATACAAGAACAATTTGAATAATCAATGGCCTTTTAAATTCCTAACGTATAAATAACGGTACGGTATTGTTTTTAAATCTTTCATGGCAGTACAATTTGATGCAATGCATCGGGACACAAAAAGGCGAAAAACGTCTTAATATTTAATATTCATTCGATGGGGATTAATTTGTAGTGTAAGATGACATTATTTCAAAGTATTTTCAATATCTTAGAATTTCATATTTACAAAACGGTTTAACGTTAGATGGAACCAACACCAGGTTTCATGAAAAACAGAAAGAAGGGGGTTAATCATTAACATAAAGTGACAAACCTTCTTGGTCTCGATTTGTAGCCATCCTCCTTAATAAATATCAGATTATAAATATCGTAGTTCCACAGGTGTAAAAAATTCCTGTGTTTAAAATTCCAGACTGAAAGTCCTTCACCTTCTTTCATTATCAAGCTCTCTGATTGGTCAATGAATACACACCTTAAAATGGTGCCTTTCAATGCAAACAAAACTCTAAAAATATATTTTTTGAATATTTGGCAAGCCTAATTTTTAATTTTCTGGAAAAAATGCTACGCTTGTTTAATTTACTTTTCCTTGTAATAATTATTCATTTTATATCGTGTTGTTTTTATTACTTAAGTCTTAAAAATTATAATTTGCATATAAATTTCACATTTAAAATGTCTGCAGTAGAAAGAGGTAATATTTGAACACTATAACACCCGTGATTTTAAGCGCTTTATTAAAAAAAAAATACCCGTGGGTATTATAAAAAAAGAGCTAGTATGACTTTTTTAAGTGTTAATTCTATACGTTTTTTTTTTCATATGGAATATATTGTAAGTAAGTTCTCTAGAAAACTAATACATGAAAAAGAAAAAGAAAAATTTATTTTGACCTTGGGTGTATATAAGGAAGGGGGGGGGGGGTCCTCTCCACAATTAAGCACCTGTGCTCCATATTCAAAAATGCATTAAATAGCACTTATCACGGATTCTTAACGTGCAGCTTATTATTTCAGACATGTAATTAAGTAAGGCCATGAATTAATAGGAACCTTTCTACATTCAGGCTTAAGAGTAATGCGTAAACCTGAAGCATATAATAAATACATGTACTGACAATTTAACATCAGCTGTAGGACTATTAATCAAAAAAATATACAAATTACAAGATACATAAACAACCTACATGTTAGACCCTTCATATTTATATATCATATTATTCAAATGGGAATTTTATTCAAATTAAGCATTTAAATTGTCTTTCTTCTACAACAATATGCAGGCGTGTAAGTTTTAGCGCAACCTGCCTTGCCCAGGCAAGTGAGGCAAACGTCTAACAAAAAAAAAAAAATCTGAAAAGTGAGAGAGTTTTGATTTTATCTTTAATAAATCATATGTGTCATAGTGCTAACTTGATACTTTCAACTTTTATTTCACGCGTTTTAAAACAAGATGTGTTTGTGAAACACTTTATATGCGTCCGGTGGCAGCAAAATTCAAAAAAGCTATTTTTAACATATAGGTCACAGTCAAGGTCAAAAGGTCAATGACCTTGGTGTCATTTGTAAGAGCTTATTTAGTGGAGTGTGCGTACCAAATATGAAGTCTTTCTCCTATGATTCAAAATTTATGGCGAAGGATCGAAAAAGCTATATTTACCATATAGGTCACAAGGTTATTGATATTGGTGTCATTTGAAAAAAAAAAACGTATATTAATGGAGTAGGCATACCAAATATGAAATCTCTATCTCTCATGGTTCAAAAGTTATGGCGAAGGTTAAAGTTGACAACAGACAGATTATACAGACAAACAGACAGACAGGACAAAAACAGTATGCACCCATGATCTCGAAATCGATCCGGGTGCATAAAAAATTTCAAACACTTATTTTGTTTGTTTGATTAGTGTCCCTTCCAAGAAATTTTCACTAGTAATGAGATGCCACCAGTTGCAGGGGGAGGGCTGCAAAGTTTAGACCTACAAGTACGGTCATTGAAGCTAGAGGGATTTTTTCCTGCACTCAGCATCTTCTGCGACACGGAACCTCTATTTTTAACGGTCTCATCCAAAAGGCCCGTCTGTACTCTCCCCAGTGGGATTCAAATCTGCGATATAAGGATCAGCTTCTTACTTTTTGACTCTATATATCATGCGTAACGCGGGAGACTATTCAAAACGTAAAAGCTTTGAAAGATAATTTTTTTTTGTTTAAAAAAAAAGAATTATTTTCATTGGATCCAGATTATGCATCTCAGTGTGTAATTTGTACTTGTTATGTTTTCTGTGCATCGTTTCTACTCACAAGCCTTTCAAGAGTTATACCAGTGTGTAATTTCACTGTATTGAACGCATATTTTAGGGATAAATCTAAGTTATGCTGGTATACTGTAGTATTTCTATCACTACTTATCAGATGTTTGTGTCGATTTGTTAGATTTTATTTCTATACTTAAATTTACTTATCTCTTATTCACGTTTTCAAAAATTGAAACATGAAAATTTCCGTGCTTTGAAGACAGATGAACTACAAAATGAACGGAGAGTTTGTTTCCCTGTCTAGCTGCTAATAAAATGTAGGAAGAATAATGAAATCAAAAATATTTTATGTACTACTTGTTCTTTCAAGAGAACAATGAACATTGTTATATGGAGAGAAAAGTTAGTATATTTTTCTCTTTGATTTCATCGTTATTCATATCACAGGCTTCTGATTAGCTGCAATAATGTAGGCTTATGTAGCCCTCTCCGATTTTATTATCTGAACCCCCCCCCCCAAAAAAAAGGGGGAGAGGGCTACATCATTGCAGCTAGCTTCTGATTTGTAATATGATGTCCTTTGGATGCAAAGAATGAGTGCACTTAAGTTCGTCATTTGGAACCTTTTCGGCTACCCATTTTAAGCCTAACATCACAATATATCGCTAAATTAATCTATGATTATTGTGCAAGCTATGGCATGTCAAACGTTGCAATATTTGATAATCTTGTGATGTATATTCAAAATCTTGTGATGTATGTTCGAAATCTTGTGATGTATATTCAAAATCTTGTGATGTATATTCAAAATCTTGTGATGTATGTTCGAAATCTTGTGATGTATATTCAAAATCTTGTGATGTATGTTCAAAATCTTGTGATGTATATTCAATATCTTGTGATGTATATTCTAAAACTTGTGATGTATATTCTATAATCTTGTGATGTATGTTCGAAATCTTGTGATGTATATTCTATAATCTTGTGATGTATATTCAATATCTTGTGATGTATGTTCAAAATCTTGTGATGTATATTCAATATCTTGTGATGTATATTCAATATCTTGTGATGTATATTCGAAATCTTGTGATGTATATTCTATAATCTTGTGATGTATGTTCGAAATCTTGTGATGTATATTCGAAATCTTGTGATGTATATTCAATATCTTGTGATGTATGTTCAAAATCTTGTGATGTATATTCAATATCTTGTGATGTATATTCGAAATCTTGTGATGTATATTCTATAATCTTGTGATGTATGTTCGAAATCTTGTGATGTATATTCGAAATCTTGTGATGTATGTTCGATAATCTTGTGATGTATATTCGAAATCTTGTGATGTGTGTTCTACAATTCAGTGATGCGTGCAATAAAATTGCATGACGCAACAGAAAAGTAAGGACAATTTTCATTGGTTAGAAATAACGAAAGTAGCTGAAGCGTCGGGAAAACCATGCAGGTGAGAAAAAACACAATCATCAGTTTGTTTATTGCAGCACTTATTACGAGCTGCACGAGTGTTGTTCCTGGTGACATGATGGAGATATTTCGGCCTGCTAGGGAAAAAACTCAGTAAACGTAGATATATTGACAAAATTTGTAGGTACTTGTAACGATATGTCACGATGCTGCATTGTCAGATACAGTATTTATACATGCATGCTAAAAAGTTAAATCTCGTAGTAATCAATATAGCAGAAGAATAATGAAGAGTACATACTACAAAAACTGTGCAATTTGTAGCAAGATTAATTTTTGTTTAACAGCTGTTTTTATTTCATTTTATTTCGTATCATTACTACCAAATACTGCTACCGTTTGTTAATGTTATGCACATGGTTATCTTGTACTTGCAAGTAAATGAAACATTTAAAAAAAAATAATGAAAAAATAAGTCTTTTAGGCTATTTGATAATAACATGCTAAATGAACAGGTTTTGCTTTTTAATTCTCCTTCACTCAGTCTTTGTATAATGTATATTTTTAGACGAGCTGATCGCCAACCAGGAGATCAGAATGATCGCATCTGCTCCTGCCACTTTAAGGATGGTAAGAAGGAGGGGGACCCTGCATATTTTGCATGGAATGAAGGAAAGGCCATGGATTTCTCTGATCCTGAATGTACAAAAAGGTGAAATTATTTTTCAAAATGTGACCGACATCTTTTTTTTGGATGGTGGGTGGGTGGAGTTTAATTGAGAATATTTTACTAAAAAACTTTAAAAGGGTACATGTATAAACAGAGTAGCTTACAACTGAATAAAAAAATAATTCAAGTTTAATTATTTTACAAAGGAGGAAAAAACTCAAAAGTGAGGAGTCCCTGTCATCTTCACAGATGGACCAGTTGCAGATTCCACAAGCACCAAAATGTCAAGATCAAGAAAAAGTAAAGCTCATTTAAAACACCAATGATGACAAATGACCAACACTGAAACATTTTCAATAATTTTTAATAATATATAAAGTTCTTTTAACTGTACATGATTTACAATATATTTTCAGTTGATATCAGAGCACAACTACTCAGTATCCTGCACATTTAACTGTACTCAAGAAATGCAGCGCCTCTCAACAGAAATACAACTGGAAAAGGAATTGCTTGCCCTAAAAATAGAGTCTAGTAAAAGGAAGCCAATATCAATCCACGATATTAAATACAACAAAGAGAAGGTACATTTAAAGGAATTCCAATTGTGATTTCCTATTTCCTAACAATTTCAGTTACTGTAATAAAAACTTGTTGCCATTGAGGGATGAACATCTTAGATTGACTGTTATGTTAACATATTTTGTTATTATTTGGGAGTGTTAGGTCTCTGATCAGCAGGGGCATTTTCTCTATATAAGAAGAAAATGGAGACTCCCTACCCACCCGATGTATTTTGTCGGACAGTTTTCTGTACATTGCAGGTAAATTTTTTATTTATTAACTTTCCAGCCTCTTATTGTATAGTACATTTTGGGGTTTGAAGTCAGTTTTTGCTTTTCTTTAATTTTTAAAAAAAATTATTTAAATTCTCCTTTTCTTAGAATAAAATTCAAAAAGTAGCTTCTGATTGTAAAGTATAAGACTACAGACATTGAACTTTGATTTGTTATCAAAAGGATTGATTTAAACTTGTCTAAATTAATTGTAAACAAAAATAAAAGGGGGCACCTGCTATTTCTTTAAGCGTTTTTCACTGGGGGGTGGGGAAACTTTTTTGTACATACTTGAGCAATAGGAGGGATTAGATAAGAATCAATTAGTATATCAGAGTCTTAAATAATATCCTTTGCATAAGCATAAAAAAATTCTGTATCAGTCTTTTTAAAACGTTTGAATTTTGCTTAATTAACTACGATTTATCCAATTTTGGAGCTTTTTACCTAATTCTGGGTAGAATCCACCCTTATGAAATTATTGACTCAATTTTGACTTAATATCACTTTATTAACATTAAAGCACAAAAACAATTCATTGTACAAATATTTTATTTCTTACAGTCACCAATATATCCAAATATCATCACCGGCCCAGACGTCATTCACTCCTTTGAATTGTGCTGGTAGCAGTAAGGTGTCATCATTTGAGATGGTCACAGTATCCAATACACTGAAGTCACAGGACTCAAATTTCATACATGTTCACAGGTAGGTGTATAGTCTTTGAAATTACCACAATTGACTAATTCTGGGACAGGTAAGTATGTAAGTATAGGAATGAGAGCACCAAATCCCCGGATGCACACATGGCTTTGTTTGTTATGGAACATTAAACCGAATACTGAATGGGTAGGCGTTACGCCATTGGCTGAAATCAGGTATTTAATTGTTTTCATTTTAAAGTAAAATTAATGACCTTTGAAATAAATGATGGGATGAGGGAATATTACAGAAACTATAGAAATGCCAGGGAAGATTTTAGGAGTGGGGGTTGATTTTTTATGCCGCGTGTTCTTTACTGCGAATCTATAAAAGTTGAAAATAACTGCAATTTTGACCTATAAACGCCATGGGACCATGTATTTTTTTCAGTATTTTTTGTTAGGGCTTAGAACAAAGTTTGAAATGATGCTAAAGATTTTTCTGAAATTGTCATAGTAAAGTACTGAGAAGGCCTAAGGTTTGTATGGAGTTCTATGGGAAAATAATTAGTGGACTTTTCCCTATACAAGATGCTGTCTGATGGCGTAGTGTAGAATGTAGCGTAGAATGTTTTCCAAGTCAGCTTAAAAGGTTTGTTTTAAAATTTATCATAATGACTTGCAAAAATTTAATGCAGTTAAATTTATTGTATTCTTGAAAGATTGACTGTAACACAATTTTTTTACACAATTACAAATAATCAAATTAATTTGTTTCCAACTTTTTTTCAGGGTCTCTGTCAAAATCTTTTGAGGATTTTTCCTCTGCTAGAGCATCCATGGATGCAATTGAAACAATCCAGGACATCCCAACACATATGGATAATCAGGCCATGGCCTACAGTATGTACAAAAGTTGCATACTTTTAAAGCAGTAACTTGCGTGCCTCCAAATGGTGCACTTACATTTTGCTCCATGCTGTACCCAGGTTCTACTGTCTTCTGATGTAGCTATTGTATGTCACAGCCAAGTTTTACGAAAGTTCAAAGCTGGAGACCTTATTTTGGTGGTCAAAGGTTTCACCATTCATGACCAGTTGCCCCAGGGTGTCTGCTTAATTATAAAAGCTCTTTTATCGACACGAGGCCAGTTTACCATACAAGAAGCAGCACTGTGTTACAAGATTGCTAAAGCACTTATTCATGTGGAAAGAGCCAACGAGAGGATAAAGAATTACGAGATTCTCCGTCACATACCATCTACTTCCAGACCAATCTCAACAAAAATATTTCAACTCTGTTCTTGTCTTGTAAACTTGCAAGCTCCACTTTTGAAAGAAATTACTTAAAGATACATGTACTTATTATAAATTTGCATTGGCGTGTGACAGTATACACTAAACAGTGAAGATATTCATACCAAAGTGCAAGGGATAAGCAAATTTTGATTTGTTATCAATGTCAATGGTTATATTTGTTAACTCTGTAGTATGTTGTAATACATATACTTCAGAAAATGAAAATCCCTTTTGTTAGCATGGATTTATTACAAGAATGTTTGGCAATTCCATTCTTCATTTGACAATATAATTTGGAAGAGGGTTTACTTATAATTTTAAATCTCTAGTTTAAAGTATATTTACCTTTAAAGCACAACTCAACAAATTCATGTTTTCAACAATTTATCTATTAAGAAAGACCAAAATGTTACATTTTCACTTTGAGAATAACATCTGCAATTCATTAATAAAATGATTCTAAATTTTGATATTCTTTTTTTATGTAGTACATAGATTTTATTAATCATCATTGCTATTTAAAATAGTCTTATAAGCCAGAAGTTTTATGATGGATTGTGACATATCATATCATACATTTATGAGACTTAGGAACATTCAACACATTTAACATGATTACCCATTTTCCATTGTTAGAAAATTCTAGAGGTACAAAACTAAGTGTCAAGAAGTTCAAACCAGAACTCAGTTTTCCATCAGTGCTGGAATGAAAATGTTAATGTAGAAATCTATCAGCTTTGGAACATTTGCTGTCCATTCAATGTCTTTTACTATTCTAATCACAATGCAGTCTACTCTTGTCCACACAATTAAGTCGCAGAATGTTTTGTTACATATGTGTAGCTGGCCTTGAATTTGATGATAGTATGGGTGACTGGTTTTCAGGCACAGGGTATCTTGTTTAAGATCTAAAAAAAAAATCAAAAAACACTTAAGTTGTGTTATACCAGTACATATCCCCTCCTTTTTCAATATCTTCATACCATATTGAACAGCTGCACTTGTAAATTAATACATGTTTTGAAATCATTTACTCACCAAGATTTTTAATTTCAAAGTACTGGACAATACAGATTTTTAATGTTATTTACCTATGAAAAATCCTTCAAATTTTGTGCCCCATCTGCTACTGTTGAAGACGATGCTGTATATGGACACTTCACCTCTACAATATTAGGAATGGCGTCTTTGGCTTCTGGAGTTTGATAAAATACACTGCATGTTGGTGGTCGAACAACTAAGCCATCAGGTGAAGCTCCCAACACTCCGGATTCATGCAACCATATCCTTTTCAGAAAAAATTATAATACTACTGAATGCAAACAAACCATAATACAATTGATTTTGTAATGCAAACAAAGTCTAAGTAGAGCTTTTATAATCCTTCCACTTCAAAAAGCAAATTTTCTGGAATATGTTGGTAACTGAATATTTATGCCCCGCCATGAATATGGCTCGGGGCATATAGTGTTTGTCATGTCTGTCTTCCGTCCTTCTGTCCTTCCGTCCCACTTTGTGTTTAGCTCTGTTCAAAGCTAAGTTTCAAAGAAACTATCCAAGATATTTTCATCAAACTTCATATGCTGATAGATATTGATGAGAGCTATGCAACTGCATTAACATTTTTTGACCTTGACCTGACTTTTCTTAAATAGTGTTTAGCTCAGTTTTAAACA
This sequence comes from Saccostrea cuccullata, assembly GCF_032062105.1. Taxonomy (NCBI): domain Eukaryota; kingdom Metazoa; phylum Mollusca; class Bivalvia; order Ostreida; family Ostreidae; genus Saccostrea; species Saccostrea cuccullata. The sequence goes on along the minus strand of NW_026924114.1, from coordinate 12,085 downwards.
TACCATTCAAGATGGTGTTATCAAACTTTACATGTTGATACAAACTTGCATAGATGATGCATCTAGAGATGAACACTACCGGACATGCTTCGGATGCTGGATCTGACCTACATTTTCCAGATGAGTGACCAAATTAAAGTTTTTGGAGCAGGTCCATTCTTAAGGAACTATAAGCCCTACTTAGACCAAACTTGCTTGGATGATGCATCTAAGGATGGACACTACCAGACTTGCTTCGGATGCTGGATCTGACCTACATTTTCCAGATGAGTGACCAGGTTGAAGTTTTTGGAGCAGATTTATTCCTAAGGAACTATCAGCCCTACTTAGACCAAACTTGCATGGATGATGCATCTAGGGATGGACACTACCGGACTTGCTTCGATGCTGGATCTGACTTACATTTTCATTCCCAAGTAACTATAAGCCCTACCTAAACCAAACTTGCATGGATGATGCAGCTAGGGATGGACACTACCAGACTTGCTTCGGATGCTGGATCTGACCTATATTTTCATTCCCAAGTAACTATAAACCCTACCTGAACCAAACTTGCGTGGATGATGCATCTAGGGATGGACACTACCAGACTTGCTTTGGATGCTGGACCTACATTTTTATTCCCAACTAACTATAAGCCCTGCCTGAACCAAACTGATCAAATTTTATACATGTACAAATTTCATGTTGCTTTACTAATATATCCTCGGCGGGGCATTCATGTCCTATGGACATATTTCTAGTTTTTTTTACAATTAGACTTCAGTAATTGATTTCTGTTTGTCACCAGGATAAGTCCTGTTATTTGTTTTGACACAATGAATGTTAACATGTCAGAGATTGAAGGAATATTATTTTGTGCTGTATACCTGACTGCTCTACAGCTGCATCTAAGTCCTTTTCATACTTTCTCAAAGCATCATCTTCATGAGTGATACCCCATGCAACAGCCTTGATGGACTCCAGATTGTAAGCCGACATCAGCTGTTTCTTCAGTGACAATGTCAATCTGGAGAAGAAAATATGATTTTTGGTTATTAATCTTATATTTCCTGCATCTTTATGTACAAATATCTAGTCATTACAGTCGAACCTCATTATCTCAAACTCAATGAGACCAAGAAAAATGTTGGAAATATCCGTGGATTCAAGAATAACACATAAATAGTTATCAAGAATAAAATGTCCCAGTCTTTTATAAATGGATTGGACTTCAAAATTACTGTGACATTTCCATGAAATATGAGATAATGGGTTTGAGATAACAAAGTTTGACTGTAATTTTAAAAGTCTTTTTCGCAAAAATTTAATCACACGTCTTACCGCCTTTGCTTAGAACTGAGAACTGCACCAAAGTTGGAAGCTGATATGCTATATTTCCTTACAATCGACCACATTGGGTTGTTTCGTTGCCAATGCAGCTCTTTTAATGGATTCAGGGATAATGCATGCTGTAACCATACCATAGGGGTATCAGAATGAACATACTCTGGTGATGTTAACAGGTCTTCAATGAGAGGTACAGGTGGACCAGGTTCACATGGCTCTGGTTCAAGAATCCAATTCAATGCTGAAAAATTTCATTACTTGTGTCATTCTCAAAAATATCATCCATAATATCCATATCACATATACCAAGTATTTATATAAGAGTCCATACATTTCATTTTAGTGAACACTGTCATGGGTTTTTGTAATGTATGCATTACATATCAAATTTACAACTCACTTGCATATATTTGTTCAGAATTGTTCCTGTATATAATTTTGCACAAACATGTAAAAATTGGTGCAAATGTACAATTAATATTTACTTAATTATTAACAAGGTTTCATAATGACAGAGTATTTAAATAATAGAAGAATGATCTGATAATTCGCAAGAATATGAAACAAAATATTTTTTTTAATGCAATTGAATAATTTATTTTTCCTTTCAAAAATGTATGCTCATGTACAAAAATGCTATCATATTTATAATATTGTCTTTCCAATTATTCAAAGGTTGTTATTATTATTTATTACATAATATGTTCAAAAATTGGGCAATATACATAGCCAACTATATTATACTCCTCATCTTTGTACATTTGTTCACAATCAAAATTAACCATCGTTCAGTAACAAAATAACAGTTTCATAATACTCGTAATATAAAAATCAAATCAAACTTAAATAACAACAATAGTGACACCAAAATCATAACTTCCTTCTTATATTTTACCAATAAACCTTCCAAGGTGCAAAAAACACTGGTCACTTTCATCAAAGGGTCGGTTTAAAGCACTTCAAATATGAAGCAAATTTTTTAACAACTGATTTATTTATATTTAATGATTGATCATTTTAAAAAAAAAAAAAAAAACCAAGAGGCCCATGGGCCACATCGCTCACCTGAGCACTGTGGCTAGGAAAAAGTAAAAATTGGTTTTTTATTGAAAAGTTTAAATCCAAAAGTAGTCCCTTGACCAATAATGGCTTTGCTTTTCTTGAGAAGGTTATTTTTAAAGAATTTTCCTATATATTTCTATATAAAATTTGATCATCCTTTGTGGCCCCGTCCTACCCCCGGGGAACATGATTTGAACAAACTTGAATCTACACTACCTAAGGATGCTTCCATATAAATATGATCAATCAGGGTTTTGCTGTTCTTGAGAAGAAGATTTTTAAAGATTTTTCCTTTATATTTCTATGTAAAACTTTGATCTTCCATTGTGGCCCCGCCCTACCCCGGGGGTTATGATTTGAACAAACTTGAATTGACACTACCTGAGGATGCTTCCATATAAATAGGATCAATTATGGCTTTGTCATTCTTGAGAAGAAGATTTTTAAAGAATTTTCCTATATATTTTTATGTTAAACTTTGGTCAGCCATTGTGGCTCCGCCCTACCCCCGGGGGTCATGATTTGAACAAATTTAAATCTACACTACCTGAGGATGTTTCTCCATAAGTTTCATTTTTCCTGGCACAGTGGTTCTTGAAAACAAGATTTTTAAAACATACCATCAAATTTTCATTAATTCCCAATTATCTCCCCTTGAATGAGGGTGTGGCTCTTTATTTGAACAAACTTGAATCCCCTTCACCCAAGGATGCTTTGTGGCAAGTTTGGTTGAAATTGGTCCATGGGTTCTAGAGAAGAAGTCGAAAATATGAAAAGTTTACAGACAGACAGATGGACAGACAGACAGACAGACAGACAAACAGCTAGATAGACAAAATGTGATCAGAAAAGAGCTAGAAATGAAACATTCCTCACCACAAAAGCCAGAAGAATATAGGGACCACCACCAGTAACATGTTTCTGGGAAGAACCAAACCATGCAGAGATAAATATCAATAGTCCTGAATCTTCGATGCAGGACCAAGTACGAGAATTGCTACAAACACTACTCCGGAGACTTACCTATTATCCTATGATGTAACGTACTTTGTCCACTGCAGCTGGTTCCCTCATAAGCTGGTAGCGAGGACAGTTCAGGATGTCCTGTCAACTTTATTCCTCAACTTCCTGTCTTGGACTGAAAAGCAATAAGTGGAAATCTTTAGTGTTGCCTAGTGACTTTGAATTAAAAAGAAAGTTTTTAGATTGTGAAGGGGGGGGGGGGTACTGATGTTGTGCATTTTAATTAAATGTACGAAATCTGTATTTCACAGTTTAATGCATTCATGTATTTTGTGAATTGTCTTAGGATTCATGTAATAATTGTTGCTATGTATTATTAAGCACTAAATCTATTCAACTGCATGTGTAAATGGGGAAAATGTGGATATGTAAATGATGTATAATTGCAATGTGTAAAATGTGACATTTTCTTATATGAGGGAGTCTGTTCATGTAATTTTTTTTTCATTAATTATTTTATTTATCTTGATAAAATTATTTCAATTAACAATATTGTTTTTCTTACCAGTCTGATGAACTCAACAAAGGTTACAGAGGTGAATGGTAGAAATATGGGTATTACAGGTGTCAAAACTCTTCGTTGATGACAGACTGCATGCCGCACTGTAAAATCACCATTTTGGATCTTTAAAAGGGGAGGCTACTCCTGAAATCAAAGAAATTGTCATTAAAATGAGTAACCTGATTTTCTTTAGGTCTCACACAAGGAAATAATTTCACTATATGTTACTATATAGCTTTAATTAAATAAATTAATTAACTAGACTCTCAGCAGATAATTCATGAATGAGAAAAAAGATTAATGCTTAGACAAAATTTGAGATCAGAAAAAATATACCCCTTATGCAGCTTTTAAGAAAGAAAATTGAGACTAAACATACCTATACCCCGAAATACACATGGGCAAACAGCCAACACACCATCAAGGAAGTTACATCGATCATGCGTACCTAAAAAAAAAAGAGTTCCCTTTGATTCAGTGGCACAATTCTGCTGATATGATATTCCTAGTGCATGAGTCCAACATTAAAACTGTAGACCTACGTAAAGTTCATGAAAAAAGAAAAGAAATATTATTGTCTCTATATACATCATACATAGAACTACATTTGTTCATTTTGATTGGCTATCTCCTTGCATAAGACCTTTAAGGGGTAATTTTATGATATTTACCATGTGCACTGATTGCCATAAAACTAAAGAAAAAATACCAGCCTTACAAAGTCACTTAACCATGACCTTTGACATACCTTACTAAGAATACCCTGGACAATTTGGTTTAACTTAAGACTTCTGAATTTTTAAATGCAGGTTTTGATAAATTAACCATTTAATATACTTATGAGCTCATAAAACTGTCCTTTAAAACTGTATGATAAAGAGTGTAAAAACTTTGAAACATGTTTGAAAAGTATTATCACACATGTGATATGGGATAAATTATCACCACAGAAAGATCAAAGAAAATCACTGCAGATATGCGACAATAATTCTTATCATTGTTTATTGTATGTCAAGTCTAGAATATGATATATCATTACAAATATTATGATTTTTAGCCGGGCACATTGCTCGTAGAGCAATGCTCAGCTATAGCGACGGTGGGCATCAGAAAATGCTGCTTCTTCACCGCCAAATTGAGTTTACGAGTAAAAGTATGGTACGTGACCAGCCGCTGTTGAGAAAACAAAATCACCTTAAGAAATAGTAAATTGAATATTTTTATCATAATATTAAATTGTTTAATATTTTTTCCTGGCTCCTTTGACTAATATTTTACAAAGTAATTCAACGGGTGCGAAAGGTTTTCACCAGGTATCCCTGTCTGCATCATATTCTATAAACAATATAATTAAAATTAGATGTTAGATCGGCTCGCATACTCAACACACTAACATCTAACAAGTCATCCCATTGAGGGTCACGTAAGAGGTTAAATTCGGAACGCCTCAAGATTTATTTGCTTCAACAATATATGATGATTTTGCCAGCTGCGATTTGATTAATTGATAGAATTTGACCTCTGACGTGACCCTCAACGGGATGTTGTTAGATGTTAGTGTAGCGAGTATGCAAGCGGATCTATAACATCTAATTTGAATTAGATTGATTCTATAAATAAAGGTTGTACTATCAGGCTAACACAAATGCAGGGAACATCATTAATGACTTGATGCAAATCTCACCGCTGAGGACACATCAGTGCAGAGACGTTTGACCTTAATCTTGCTGCATCGGTGTTTATTTACTTCTGTTTGTATATAAAACCGGATTACCCCAAAACGATACGTGATAAATATTTTTCGCTGTTAATTTCTAGCTATATTTTATTTTATTTTTAAAACTATTTAATATTATACATGCCATTGAGATATTTTTGTGTGTATTACATATTCTCTAAACGTCTGAACGTGATTTTAAACTGTCACCACAGTCCTTGTTCATTATCCTGTAAATGAGCCCGGCTCAATACATTTACTATGAAAATAATTGGACAAATTTGTGAATGACAATATTCAATGATGCATAGCAATTAATCTTTTCCTGACATTCACCTTCTCCTAAAAATTTGTCGTGTTATTTATTTATTTATTGCAAAGTCGTCCCTGGACTAGTGCTACGGTCAATGCAGCTGCAATGGGCCATGCAATTTCGAACCCTGCGTTGTGAGAGTTTGTCCCGAGACACAGTTAGATTATTCTAACTAGCACCAATATAGAATAAATCATACCGATTAATCAACATCACTACAATATGAGGACGTAAAAATAGGATAAAACATCCTTTAGTCCAGCAATAACTGAATAAGCCACTAAATTGTTTTTGATGTACCTTCAAACAAATCAAATTAATGTTCTTGATTCCCACTTTTCACGTTATGACTGACTTAGTGCTTCTTGATACCAAAACAATTTTTCTATTACCTATAATTTTGACTTTAGGTTGAATTCGCCAATTTCATGCTTGCGAAGTTGTGTCAATGTGTGCATTACGACCGCTCCGGCTACTTTCGTTATTTCTAACCAATGAAAATTGTCCTTACTTTTCTGTTGCGTCATGCAATTTTATTGCACGTGTAATGGTTAGGGCCGTGGATATCGGCCTGGATAGCTCAGTAGGTAGAGCACCTGACTAATGATATAGGGGTCCCGGGTTCGATTCCCGGTCCAGCCACGCATCACTGAATTGTAGAACACACATCACAAGATTTCGAATATACATCACAAGATTATCGAACATACATCACAAGATTTCGAATATACATCACAAGATTTCGAACATACATCACAAGATTATAGAATATACATCACAAGATTTCGAATATACATCACAAGATATTGAATATACATCACAAGATTTCGAATATACATCACAAGATTATCGAACATACATCACAAGATTTCGAATATACATCACAAGATTTCGAACATACATCACAAGATTATAGAATATACATCACAAGATTTCGAATATACATCACAAGATATTGAATATACATCACAAGATTTTGAATATACATCACAAGATTATCCAACATACATCACAAGATTTCGAATATACATCACAAGATTTCGAACATACATCACAATATTATAGAATATACATCACAAGATTTCGAATATACATCACAAGATATTGAATATACATCACAAGATTTTGAACATACATCACAAGATATTGAATATACATCACAAGATATTGAATATACATCACAAGATTATAGAATATACATCACAAGATTTCGAATATACATCACAAGATATTGAATATACATCACAAGATATTGAACATACATCACAAGATTTCGAATATACATCACAAGATTTCGAACATACATCACAAGATTTCGAATATACATCACAAGATTTCGAATATACATCACAAGATATTGAACATACATCACAAGATTTTGAACATACATCACAAGATATTGAATATACATCACAAGATTATAGAATATACATCACAAGATTTCGAACATACATCACAAGATTATAGAATATACATCACAAGATATTGAATATACATCATAAGATTTTGAACATACATCACAAGATTTTGAATATACATCACAAGATTTCGAACATACATCACAAGATTTTGAATATACATCACAAGATTTTGAATATACATCACAAGATTTCGAACATACATCACAAGATTTTGAATATACATCACAAGATTTCGAACATACATCACAAGATTTTGAATATACATCACAAGATTTTGAATATACATCACAAGATTTCGAACATACATCACAAGATTTTGAATATACATCACAAGATTATCAAATATTGCAACGTTTGACATGCCATAATCGTGTTGATTTTATGGTGCACAATTATTAAATGATTCTCATGTTAAGGGATGGGGTAAATGTCTCGCTGTGCAGACCATAATACAGAGGCGACATAAGCCTATACACACTGATACATGTACTAACTATTGACCCTGTCAATACAAGAATTCTTTCAAAACATCCCCAATAAAAAGCATAAAGTTAAATAAGAGACAAATTATCTTCAAACCCTATAAAAATTTGCGCAAAAATCTCCCATAGTTTGAAGTTGGAAGTACGATAGATAATGTCACAACAGAGACTTAAACACAATGAAATTTTCAATGAAAGCGTTAGCGTATCGAACAGCAGAAGGTCACGTGAGAAAGGTGATTATAATGTCAATCGTTGTTGCTCAGTGACCGGTTAATTTAGTAGCTATCTCGACCCTAGTTTGGGGACATTTTTTTGAAAATTAGATATGAGCCGCAACCTGGCCAACATTGTCCTTTGGATATGTATAAGTTTAAGTTAAAATACATATTCTGTGCAAATAAGGAAAATGGCCAAGTTGCGGCTCGATGTAAACAAAGTCGTTGAAAACTGGTATGCATATGAATAACAATAGAAATGAGACAAAACTGTTAGACCCCAGTCTCAAAAGCTAGTGTCGCTCGGCATTATTTAATACTTTCATGTAATATAATATACCAAAACCTGCTCTTAAGACATTGTTTAATACCTATAAACATAAATTTAATGAATTTTGGAATTTTATTTTGCACAAAACATCGGGATCCAACTCTCATAGCTTAAGTGCAGTCATTCAAATTTTAATATCTTTTGCCCAAGGCATACATTTTATGGCATTCATTTACAAAATGCATATTGTTGCAATTCGGCTTTGTACTATTAAATAATTATAATAACTTTGTAATACACCTCTCGTCAAAACAGAGGGCTCACCGCAGGTAATCGCCAGGTATGTCTGTTTGAAAAGGGTCACTTAAAGCTGACATGAACTCTTAAAAAGGCATTAGTTTTCATCTTTGTACGACTTACTACATTCCTGTACGCCCTTGTCAGCCATATTTCTTCGATTCCGCCATATTTTATCGAAGATTTTCGGCCACCCGTACCTGCTATATATAGCCTTGTAGAATTGTTTCACTTGAGTGATTTTCTAGCCTGGCTGTCAACATGTACACATCTCCGATAGCATAGTTTTTAGAATTTAGAAGTCCATAAACTGAATAAACTGACCAAATACATGTTTGAAAAGTAAGAATTCAACAAAAAACAGAACTAAACCGAGAATTAAATTATTTTTGAATGCATTTGCTGCAATATAGAAAATACACTAATACAGAATACATTCATGTACAGCAACAATCCATGCAGGTCGAGAAAACGCGTCAAACGCAGTGATAAAACATTTACCTGAATATACTGCTATCGTTACAGGGATGTGCACATGTCGAAAGAATTATCCTATTTTACTTTTATTGAAAAATGCATCTCAGAAGTCGTGTAATCCATTGCTAACTCAACAGTAAAAGATGCTTGGACACATGTGGCCCATGCCGATCATTTTATTTGGTCAGGGAAAATATCAAAGGTTGAAAACTCAGTGGGGTTGATTGAAAAAAAATGCAAGTAATTTTTTCAAAACTAAACATTACTCTTCTCTGTAAATGTTGCAAATAGAATTTATGATTACATGGTTTAACATCATTAAATTTATAATAAAGCATGCATTATTACGAATCATTCACCTTTTGAAGATATTTTCCTGTGATAGGAGGGGGGGGGGGTGTAATAAAACAAGCATATTAACACTCTCATAAAAAATAATTTAAGAAAAACGTCTGAAACAGATTGATTTCTTTATGATTAATTATTATCAAATAAATACTGTGTATTGCCTTTATTAGACCTAATATAATTTGATTTAAAGTTATTTATAATTTTATGCACAATGAATGAAAACATACCCCACGCTCCCCCAAAAGTCGAAGAGCTGAAATTCCCAGAAGAAAATAAAGGAATCGTAATTTCCTTGTTATATGCACATCTATGCACATTGTGTCCTAAATATCTGCAAAGTTTGACGAAATTGTGTGCAGCGGTATATGAGGAATTGCGCTGACAAACTGCTCATCTTTATAATCAAGACATGGCCAAAATCTAAATGTAAAGTGCGGAAATTCCCCAAAAAATAAAGAATTCGAAATTTCCTGGTGATGTGCAAATCTAGACACACATTGACTCCTATAAATGTCTCGAAAGTTCGACAAAACTCTGTGCATATTTATAAGAAGTTGCGCTGACCCAAAAAAAAAAAGGACTGACTGATGGGTCCAAAACATTATAGCTCACGCAACTTGTTGCGAGGGGTATAATAAACAGTTTGATTTGTGGTACAATGATAATGAAAATAGAATTTAATGTGAATTAAATTTCTAGACATAAATAATTAATGATTAAATCTGTTAAAGCAGATTGTAAAGAGAGAGCAAACCCCCCGTGAAGAATTCCATATTTTACCTACAATTAGCTTTTTAAAAATTCTCTTGTCTGTTGTCCAGGTCTAGGTTCGACTCGTACGTTTGAGCATAGGTGTCGCAACCGGGAATGACTTTTTTACAAATATATATTTAGTATAGACATTGAGCATTGCTGCGTAGGTTTAGCCTCCCCCCCCCCCCCCACTTTCCACAGACAAGTCGAAGTATAGATTAAAAAAGAAAAGTGTTGGTGTTTGAAGAAAAATTTTGTTACTGAAGTTCAAGGCTTAACCCCACCCCCCCCCCCTTTTTTTACACGAAATAGGATATTCGTATTTTGGAAAAGGACATTTCCCCCTTTTTTTAAACTTGTAAGATTTTTTTAATGTATAAAAAAAATTTCTTTGCACTTAGCCCCCCCCCCCCCCCACTTTCAATTTGCTTCCGAGGCCAATGCATTTGAGAACGTATTTGAGAAAGTTCCCAATGTACCCATTCCTGTGATGTATATTTCACGTATATTATATCCCCCGCTTGAAAAGTGGGAGGGTATGTAGTAATAGTTATGTCCGTCCGTCGGTCTGTTACGCTTTGGGGTACCCATCTCTTATCCGCAAATCCTCTTATACCACTAAGTGAAATTTAATAAAACTTTCACAGAATCTTAGATTTATTACATATTACCATTGTGCACCTCCTATTTTACTTTTTGATCCGACATTATTTTGGGTGTAGCGGCAACAGCAAAATATGGACTTTGCCATTATAACCATATGGGAGGCGGGGGTATCATTTAGTGAGCTCATTGCTCACAATACCTCTAGTTTCTCTTTCAGTTTGGCCGTTTGGATTAACTTCTTGTCCAAATTAAAATTATTATTCAATTTATGAAGTTTCGACATTCCGCCTGAAAAAAAAATCCTTGATCTGTCCTAAGGCTTAATAAATGGTACAGCACAAAGTGCGCAGGATCTTATACCTATTATTGCCCCCAAGGGATGGTTACAGAGAGAGAGAGAGACAGAGAGAGAGTTCAGTATACAAAAGAGTAAATAAAAATATATACATATTCAACCATTTTCAAGAATTTTGTTAGCTTTTAAAATTATCTCCCAAATACTCCAACAGAAATTATTTTTATATATAAAAAAATAACTAGACTATCAGGCAGGGATACTGAAATCTCGAAAGACTCTCTATAACAACATAATTATAAAACATTTATACATTCCTCAAAATGCACATACTTTGTGGTCGGAGTGACACATTTAAAAAAAATTTCAAAATTGAATTCGGCAGAGATGTCTATCTTCCAAGAATATTTAGATAATGGTCATGTCAATTATTTTTGCACGCTCTCCCCCCCCCCCCCCGCCGAAAAAATCAAATGCCTAAATGTCAATCTGACCAGGGGATGGTATTTCTTCGTGTGTTTGTGTGTTAAAGAACGTATAGATCTATGTACTATGGCATGTCAAACGTTGCAATATTTGATAATCTTGTGATGTATATTCAAAATCTTGTGATGTATGTTCGAAATCTTGTGATGTATATTCAAAATCTTGTGATGTATATTCAAAATCTTGTGATGTATGTTCGAAATCTTGTGATGTATATTCAAAATCTTGTGATGTATATTCAAAATCTTGTGATGTATGTTCGAAATCTTGTGATGTATATTCAAAATCTTGTGATGTATGTTCAAAATCTTGTGATGTATATTCAATATCTTGTGATGTATATTCTTAAACTTGTGATGTATATTCTATAATCTTGTGATGTATGTTCGAAATCTTGTGATGTATATTCGAAATCTTGTGATGTATGTTTGATAATCTTGTGATGTATATTCGAAATCTTGTGATGTATGTTCGATATCTTG
>NW_026924113.1:0-23050 GCF_032062105.1 Saccostrea cuccullata | reverse complement strand
AATTGTTAATTATTTGTATAAGTGTAAACATTGAAAAAACGATATCTTCCGAAAAATTTACTGGGGCCAAAAACGTGTAAATTACATAAACATGTTGGTCACTAACCTAATTATTTTGCATTATCCATAATATACTTAGAATGTGTAATAGGTAATCTTTTAAAATACGTTGGTTTAATTTTTGTCATTTGAGTAGAATCATTCCTATGTTTAAATAATTGTCAATAAGTTACTAGGATTTAGTTTTAATTAACTCTATAATCAACAACAGCATATAAAAGTTTTAGCCTCCTGTTTTCTATTCCATTAACCGATGACCTTGACATTGCAGACATAATTTTGAGTCAATATCACATGCGTGTAGAACGTTGATGAAGTAAGAATTGTTATGCCCCGTATTAGAAGTTTTGGGATTATGTAGTTCTTGATCTGTATGTATGTCTGTCAATTTTTTTGTTTATATACAATAAACCTTAACAATGCCTATAGATTTTGAGGGGTTTGAGCTATGGTTATCGTATTCCACAATGAATTCCTTGTTAGAAGTCCTCTTTTTTGGCTTTCAGCATATTTGACCTCTTGATCTTGACTTTGGATTTTGCGAAAATTTATTCAACCTTAATTGTGATAAAAAAAATCTCCCCAGGGATATAAATATTTTAACTTAACCTTTGAGTTTGACCAACTTTAAAAAAAAATGGACTTAACTTTTGAACAGTTAATTCTAGTACCTCATATATTACTGGTGTATTCCAATGACAATGCATTCATTTTGATACCTTTATATTTCACATACATGTGCCTTTAAAAAACTTAATGTTTGCTAAAGTGTATTTACAGATGGTGCTAAGGTTTCACTATTTCACTTCTCTATTTCTTTTGACAAGGCCTTTCACTAAGTACCTTTAAATTAATCCTTTAACATCGAACTTGACAAATTTGAAATTTCTGCTTTCATATTTCACAGGTGTATTCGTTGAATCAAGTACTTTGTTTTGATAACTATATTTTTCTTGCCTTCATATTGGAGTTTGACTCGCATTCGAAAAAAAACTTCAACATTTGCTGATGTGTCACAGGCACATCCTTGTTTCATTCCTATATTCCATGCATTTGGGCAGACCATGCTTTTGAGAAATATAAATAACCTTTACCAAACCAAAATATCCTCCTTTTTAGAGAAATAAGCACATTGATAAACACCTATTAAATTACTCAATCTTTATTGCAAAAATATAGAAGTATTTTAAGTTGCAAATCATTTCATTTCAAAAGAAATGTACCTTTAAGTTATGTCATTTTCAGCAAACAGTTATAATGGTACAGGTGATGGATTTTGTATGGCATACCATTGTAGTCCTAGAGAATTCCGATCATTTGGGCACGATTGTAATGAGCGGTATGAAGGATATTGTGGTGAGTATACATGTATATACATGTAATATGTTTCTAGATGTATTAAGAAACTAATTATAAACATGTTTGGAATAAAAGTCAATTGGAAAAGAATACGTACCTAAATAAATTCAAATGAAGAAAAGAAATGAATATACTCGGTAAGAGTATATGTAAGACACTATGTGCTTTAGTTTTCTTTAAATTGATAATTGTTAATAATTACAGCAAAATATAATATCAGTAGTCTAAAGCAGTCTATTATACGTATTATATATGTTTTAATTGTGTCTCAAAATGTCGTTACAAAATGGTACGTTTAGAATAACTAATATTAATCATTTTGTGTGCAATTTGTTTTTCTTTATTTTTTTTTTTTTTTTTTTAATACATTTTTGTTATACATTTATTTCCAATAACATACAACAAATTTTGAGGCAAAACTTCCGCAGAAGCCCTTAATACCTCACCTGGGTTGCCAGGAGCTCCCTGGATCGGTATATTTTTCAATATTCAATTTACAAAAGTTTACAATAGAGAAAAACATGATTATTTATCATTACTAATATTTCATTTTCACAAAAAGACATAAATATTCCATCGAAAAAACATTTCATATTAAATAAATATATAGATAAAATATCATTTTAATTACAATTTATATAGAAAAATAAAGATTATAATTCGTCTGCTAACTTTTTTAAAAGATAGTAATTAGATTTAAAACATTTTGCACTCTTTACTATTACATAATACTGATACAAAGACGATTTCAAAAAAAATTAACATTACATTTGCATTTACTATATCATTTTGCATTCTACATTTCATTTTATATTATATATTTTATATCCCACAATTGATATGACATGATTAAAAATCATTGTTATGTTATTGAACTCATTATAAAATCCTACAACAATATTTTTCCAGGATAGATTTAAATTCAATACTTGAGATATTTTTCCCATACTCTTTTTGAGTCTGTACATTCAAAAATTAAGTTTTTAATATGTAGGAGTCCAAAGTGCGATGGGACTCCAAAGTCCGATGGTCACGCCAAAGTCCGATGGTCTGCGCTGAACCCCGATGGTCTGACACGCCAAAGTCCGATGGTGCGGAAAACAATTAACGTTTATGAGTCGTCATAGTAGCACTGCGCCCAAACCTCAATGCCGCGACATGCAAAGGTCTTTAGAATAAGCATAAATAAATGCGAAAACTAACCCTTAACTCTCAGGCAGGTGCGAGACTAACGCTCGAAAAATGTGTATTAACAATAACTTATTTATCTTGAGTTGGGGCAAGCTTAAGACTAACCCTAATCACTAGACTTGGGTGCGAGGACTACACTAATTCACTCGGGTTGTGCAATGCAAGGACTAACCCTAATCAACCGAGTGGTGTGCGAGGACTAACCCTAATATCTCTGGAAGGTGCAAGCAATAAGCAAAATCAATACTAAAAATTGTATTCAAGGACGAATTCAGAAATGATTGCTTTTGAATGCAGGACAACGGCGTCAAGGATTGACGTCGGATTATTGTGACGTCATAAACGTTGATTGTTCATCCGCACCATCGGATTTCGGCATGTCAGACCATCGCACTTTAGCGTCGTGCGTCTCATAGGAAACGAGCCATCGAACTTTCGCATGACCATCGGACTTTGGCGTCCGTAAAGACAGCGTGCCATCGGGGTTTGGCGCAGACCATCGGTGTTTGGCAAGACCATCGGACTTTGGCGTCACCATCGGACCTTGGAGTCTTACAAATATATTCTACTTCTCCGCAGGATGTTAACAATTTTTTGCCACCTCTTTATTCCATTTACTAATACTAACCTGATAATTACAATTCAGTTGGTTGTGTAAAAGTTTAAAATTGAATTCTGCAATCTGTTTATCAAAAATATTTAGTATTTTAGCTGTATAGATATTTTTCCATTGACCATTCATTATGTTGAATTCTTTTGACCATTTATTTTCCATTATTGGTTTTTGTTTCTTTTTAGAAAGTAAAATTTTATAATAAAATCCGATTTTTCAAATTCTGGGTTTTTACTTTTCCCTTGAAAATAAAAATACGGGTTTTGTATATTAGTGTTCTTTATATACAATAATCTATATTTAGTTTTTTTAATCGCTTTTTTCATAATAAGATATTCACACAAGTAATTATTCTTTGATTCAATGATCTCTTTTACTTTAGTAGCATTTTTCATACCTTCTGTTGTAAACAGGTCTTTTACATATAAAATACCACTTCTTACCCAATTTTTTAAAGTATAATGGTTTGTTATTTTGTGTAATGAAACTATTAAACCATAGGTTTTCTGTTATTTTATTTCGTGGTGATATTAACATTTTACACTCGTTAAAACTACAGAAAATTTCTTTATAAAAGTTTGAGAATTTATTTAAAATATTGAAATCAGTCGGATTTTTTATATTGCTGCGTAGCAGATATTTAAAGTTTATTCCATAAGATTTTAAAGCGTTATCTAGGAAAATTCTAAGTGGGGAATTTTTATTATATAGACTTTTGATCCATCCCGCTTTTATGCTTTTAAGTTTGCATTCTGTATCAAATAAACCAAGACCGCCTTCATTTACTGGTCTTATGTGTGAATTTTGCTTAAATTGCTCTCTCTCTCTCTCTTATTCCATAAAAAACTGTAAATATTTTAATTCAAATTTTTAATGTACTCAACATCTGGATTTTCAAGAACTGTGAATACATATACTAATTTAGATACTATTAGTGAATTGATAACGGTACATTTTTCGAAAAAAGTTAAACTTCTTGTTCTCCAATATTTTTTCAAATTCCTTAAGCTTGTTTAACCAATTTCTTTCATTATTAGATACTTTGTCGTGTCCTACGAAAATTTCCAACGATTTAATAGGTTTGATTGTCATTTTAATTCCTTCTACCTCTTCCCGTGTATTTTTAAGCGATTTGTTTGTTTTGTAGTCAGCCGTTCGAATTATTTACTTAAACAAGGAGCTACAACGTGGAATAATTACTCAGTGGTGTGCAAAAACCTAAACCATTTTCTAGCGGCCAGTATAACTAAAAATTCGGATTGTATAGGTTATGTTTGGATTGGAATAAGGAGATACCAGATACATCATAGCATTGAAGGAAAGTTTCGTTTCATTACAAAAACTATTAAATTTCTTTCTTTGAAGACTTTAAGAGCCATTCTCTGTAATGATTTGAAATTTTATATAGGAGCTGTGGCACGCATAGTCTCAGAATTTCTCCAAATTGTTTATGATAAAAGTCATTGATACCCTAAACTGAAATCAGGCAAAAATTGGTTGCTATGCTTTATAGTTACCATGGCAACATGTCTTAAAGTTCGAAAAATGGCATTTTTTAACATGTTTAGAGCCCCATAGTTTACATTTGCGGCAAAGCAAACAATTGGCAATGACTGTTTCCAAAAGTTGAAGGTCAGATGTCTCAAATGCATGATAAACATGTTTGGTAAATCAACTATTACATACGTTACTATGGTAACAAAGTATTCAAAAGTACAAAAAATATTCATTGAATTTTATAAAGTCATACACGTAAAAATAAAAAAGCAATTATAGGATGAAATGTGACCAAATAATAGAAAAAAAGAGCATTGAAACATATACCAAGAACAAAATATGATATTTCATTTTGGTTGGCAATGGTTGCCAAGGTTTCTATACCACAGAAAACCTTCAAAGTAATACTCTGTATTTTTAAATCTGATCCTATCTTTTAAAAAAGCATATTTCCTCATAACTAATGATTAATTTTTAAAGATGGTGGTGTGCTCCTGGTTTTCCCATTTGAAAAAAATTAGATTAGATTCTTTAAATAGAGCGTTGCTATGGAAATAAGCAGAAAATATATGCTTAAAAACCTGAAAAATATTTTCTTTCCTTGGATACGTACCCTTAAATGTAGATTCCCAAAACTTTTATGATTGATATTTATTAACAGCTAACCTGACTTTTAATTTTGACTATCATCCAATCTCTAAGTGGATGCAAGAAGTTGGCACACAGTGTTTAATATTGATATAAAATTCACAAAATTGAACATTTTCCCTTCTTGGTAACCATAGCAACAGTGTTGTTTTCTTCATCAAATTTCATCAATATATGATATTCAGCTTCAGTTCTAACAGATAAGTACTATTCAAGCTGAGTCCTTTAATTTGTTTCTTGATTAAATGGCAATTTAATTCTTAATGCAGCGAAAAATAATTCACTTTTAAGCACTGGTACTTTGTTTCCATGGTAACACTGCAAAGTAGGAATTACACCCAATTTTTCTTATGGTTTTGGTGATGCAAGGTCCTAAGGATGCATATTTGACAGTCTTGAATTTTCATGTTTTTCCTCAAGACAGTAGCATTAACCCAATCTTAGTTACTGGTTTTGCATGGTTACACTGTGTTACCATGGCAACCACAAAAGTTATTTATAGAATAATATTGCTTATACTTATATACTTAAGGTCAAACATTTTCATTGTTTTTCTTAAGTCGTTGATTGAGTTTGAGCATGTAACACCTACCAGTATTGAATACGGAGTGTTTTTCGGCATATTTCAGCATTTTAAATGTATTCCAAATGTACCCTTGGTTACCACTTACTTAGAGATATATTCTAAACAGTTTCTTTACAGTATAAGTGACATCAAGGTGTCATGTTTTTGTGAGAATGGTTTGTTTGCTTTTTCTAGTTTTTATTAAGTCACAGTCAAGATCTAAAGTTGCTGAAAATCTCAATTTTTCAAACTTTTCCGGCCGTTGCCATAGCAACCGAGACCCTTAGCAACGAAATTTTGTTTGATATTTGTTTCTGGTGTCAAGTACTAAGCATGGGTGAAGTTTCAAAATCGGTGACCATGCGTGGCAACGAAGTTCAAGTGGTTACAGAGAATGGCTATTAAAATGTGCATATATGTTTTGATTGTACAAATTACAAAAATGTGTATATACTGAACATTACTTTTAAAAGTGAAATTTTAATTGTAAAATTATAACTAGATTTGCAGATACATGTATTATAATAGCAATTTATTTCCATTAAACCCCTGGAAAAAGAATTGATTTTATTTAATTATCAAGTATGCTCTAAATTCGATTTAAAATTTTTTGCCATTTTTCCATATGGCCAAAAACTCTTAAACCTGTCAAACTAACATTAAATAGTGCTAGTTGCACTACTCTCTCATTGTTTTATCCAGTTTTATGTCTTAGGTTCTAAAGACAATGATTGTTATAAAATCAAAAGGGATTTTCGCACGTGGTTATATGAGAAAAGTGATTGCTCCGAAAAACTTTCTTTCATCTGTAAAGTTTCGGATCCAATTCATAGTAAGCTGACGGATTGAAAAGAGTCAAAATCAGTCGGGCATTTTGTATTCTCTGATAAAATTACTGAGAGCTCATTTAACCATAAATTTTCACTTAAGTTCTCTTTATATAAGTCTATAAATATCTATATATGACGAGGCGAATGTTTTATTCTCATATGAAAATAAGACAACTGTTTAAAAGAAGAATTTAAAAGACCAAATAAGCAATATCGTGTTTGTCAATTAATATTGATTTAAACACAAAAAGATAGATAAGGAAAGTTTAACTTAGAATAAGTTTTTTTTTCAAATCTATAGACTTTTTGCTATTTTCAGATTCTAGCATTTCTTCAACTGGTCCTCGTACCACGGAGACAGTCACAACAAACGGCTCCGTAAACATTAACGAATCAAATAGTAAGTCATTTATCTTTACATAAAAATTCCAAATTTTAACAGTGAAAAAATACATCTGTTTACCGGTAACTCTTGGGAGGATCAAAACACAAATAGCAGTTTACTTACATTGTTCTGCACCTACCCGGATTTTGAATTATGTTAATCTTATCCCCAAATTCTGTTATCAAAATATTTTTAGTGGTTTCATCGTATTCTCTAGTAAAATTACTGAAAGCAAATTAAAATACGAATTTTCATTTAAGTTCTCTCTAATGAACAAAATTTTATGATACGGCGAATGGTTCATTCTCATATTTAAAAAAAGACAACTGTTTAAAAGAACAAATGAGGAAACAAGATAAACAGTATTATATATATCATTTAATTTGAACACAAAAAGATTGCTAAGGAAAGGTTTACCTGAAATAGTTTTTATTTTCAATTTATGATTTTTTTTCTATTCCCAGATTCTAGTATTTCTTCAACTCGTCCTCGTACCACGGAGACAGTCACAACAAACGCCTCTGTAAACATTAACGACTTAAATAGTATGTCATTTATCTTCACATAACAATTCCAAATTTTAACAATGAGAAATACATATTTGTACCGCTAATTCCTGGGCGGATCAAAATACAAAATAGCAATTTACTTACATTGTTCTGCAGCTAACCAATTTTTGAATTACGTTAATCTTATTCCCAAATCCTGTTATCAAACTATTTATATTTTTTTCATCGTATTCTCATATAAAATTACTGAAAGCAAATTAAAATACGAATTTTATTTAAGTTCTCTCTAATGAACAAATTTATATGATAAGGCGTATGGTTCTTTCTCATATTAAAAAATGACAACTGTTAAAAAGAACAAATGAGGAAACAAGATAGGCAATATCGCATACGTCATTTAATTTGACATAAAAAGATCGGTAAGGAAAGATTAACCTGAAATAGTTTTTGTTCCAATTCATAAAATTTTTGCTATTTCCAGATTCTAGTATTTCTTCAACTCGTCTTCATACCACGGAAACAGTCACAACAAACGCCTCCGTAAACATTACCGACTCAAATAGTAAGTCATTAATCTCCTCATAAAACAAATTCTAACGGTGAAAATACATATTTGTACCGGTAATTCCTGGGATGATCTCTGCTTACATTTATCTGCAGCTTACAAGAATTTGAAATACATAAATGATAAAAGGATATGTAAAAAAAAATATTTTAAAAATATTTGGATCGGATAGTATGTTAATCTTATCCCCAAATCCTTCTATCAAACTATTAATATTTGTTTTTGTTTCATCGTATTCTCATGTAAAATTACTGAAGATGCATTAAACCATGAATATTCGTTTAAGTTATCTCTAATGAACAAAATTATATGATAAGGCAAATGGTTCACTTTCAAGTAAAAAATAAGACAACTGTTTAAGAGAACAAATTAAGTAACCAAATAAATAATATCGAGTATGTCACTAAATTTAAACATTAAAAGATTGGTAAGGGAATGTTAAAATGAAACAATTTTTTTTCAAATATATAGACTTTTTGCTATTTCCAGATTCTAGCATTTCTTCAACTCGTCCTCGTACAACGGAGACAGTCACAACAAACGTCTTCGTAAACATTAACGACTCAAATAGTAAGTCATTTATCTTCAAATAAAAACTCCAAATTTTAACAGTGAAAATACATATTTGTACATGTTATTTCAGAGAAGAATAAAATACTGTAATATTTTGCTTACATTTTTCTGAAGTTGACAGAATTGTAAAATACTGGTTTATATCTTAAAGAATTATTTTGGATAGTATATTTTGTAAATCTTACACTGTGTTTTCTATGCCCACATCCTTCAATCAAACAATTTATATCGGTTTTATTCCTGAGCCGAAGGGATACAAAAATATATATTACTTTGGATATGAAAATTATATCTAATCGGAGACTTGAAGCTTTATATTACAAATTGTATCTCTTATTAATATGTATTAACTGGTTGTTTTGTGTGTATTTTACAGCTATAAGTTTAGTTACTGGGACCGTCTCTGGAATTATCGTCCTACTTATAGTTATCGTAGTCAGCATCGTTTTTGTTCGAAGAAAGCAGTAAGTTTGCACATTCTAGTTAAGTTGATGCTTTATCTTCTGGTTTCCTCATTCATTATATATATGTTATTTAATAAAATGAAATCCTATTCTTTTTTACTTTTAAGTTTTATTACTTGCTGTTTCATCATTTGTTATCTAAATACAGTAAAACACACTAAAAGTGAACATGCCTAATATAACAAATTTACACAGCGAAGTAACTTTCTTTTCCCATGAGTCTTAAGTAAACACATTGTGAAGCTATCGAATATAACGAATAAAATTTATGTATTCTTATGCTTATATGCAAGCTCACCGCAGCTTGTTTTTGCTAATTTTGTACAAGTCAAATAAAACACTTTCATAGAGATGAATAATGTCATTTATTAAAATGACGGTATAAATGTGAACAATTTAACAAACAAGAAGGGGATCAGATTCACAAGCTTTGATTAGCAGTTACGTAAAATATGATAATGTCTGATCCCCCAAATTTATAACGGAGCAAAATTGCCTTTCCCTGGCACTTTGTTATCAGCGTAATCCTTTATTAAATATCTTATTAAATTCATAATGTACGGTAACATTTTTTGTAAAACATTAGAAAAGATAAATTTATTAAGTTGGTGGTATTTTTGTGTTTTTAGAGGGACCCTGAGCAAAGGAACCAAACATGCGCAAAATGCAATTTACGAATTACAAAATTCAAATGAGTTATTTGACAGAGACGATGACATTATCTATATAAATACCATTAATGAAAGAAGTAATAACCACCAAAAGCAATCTCCGACAAACACAAATGAAATATATGTGGAAAAGGAAGAAGGAGAGTACGACCATTTGCGTACTTCACGTACTAAACAGGATATAACAAATGAGGAACCCTTCGACAAATCAGAAAACACCTACTCCACAACTACAAGAGAAGATATCACATATGGAGCACAATATGATAGCATGAACTCTTCAGGAGAAAGTAATTATAATTACTCAAAAGACATTAAACAAGCCAATGTCTATGGATCGCACTATGATTATTTGAACTCCTCAGAGGAAAATCAGTATGACTTGAGTTATATAAATCACAAGAAAGGTTTTGTTTCAGATTATTCGTCTTTAGAGGAGAATACCTATGGTAGAAGTAATAGTGCATGTTAAAATACTACTTACAAATATCCCCCTATGACACAACATTTCTCGTATAAGAGAACTACAATAGACTTTTTTTTCAAATTGTGCATCGCTTTCTTACCACCTCTTATAATGCAAAAGGTTTTTTTTATAAATTTTTTCTAGTTTCTTCTGACCTATACTAATGATGAATTGTAATTTTTGCCTCATGCCATTTACTTAAATATACGGCATTTCTTACTTTCAATGATGTTATTTTATTCCATGTTCCACGGATAAACAATTTCTAATACGATGTAAGTTATTGACAGACAAGTTGACTAAACAAGAATATCAGCAGTCCCGTTTAAAGTCATCAGTTTGTAAGTTCTTTGGTCGATACAATAACCCGTCAGCAAATAAAATTTATCATTGAGTCAAATGCTGAGTGACGTTTTTCATACTAATTGTTACATGTAGTCCATTATTTATACACTGGTTTGACGACAGATTTTCCCGTTATTTCACGATCATGACAAGGAGCAAACAGCGGGTGTGACCGGTCGACAGGGGATGCCCACTCCTCCATGTCACCTGATCCCACCTTTGATGTTTTAGAGGTCCGTGTTTGCCATGTTCCTGTTTTGTTTTATGGACTTTGATATTGAATACTGTTCATTATTTCCATATCCTTCATTACATAAAAAAACCTAGTCCAGTCGGCTTGGTTTTGGGTTACAAAGGACACATAAAGGAACATAAACTGCATTAGTTTTAATTTATAATTTCTAAGGTTGATCTACCACGGAGATTAGTACAAAAATTATGATTACCTCTCTCCTATATGATTTCTTTGTAATTCAGCTGAAGACACCTATACCCTAAGTCATGATCAGTGGTAATCAGTCAACACATACAAGACCAGCAAATATAGGCAAAAATAACATGCTACCCAAAAGGAGTAGAAACTTTATTAGGTATATGTATTCTGATTTCTGTGATAGTGGCAAACTTCATTCAGTAGGCCGTAGCGTAGTTTACTTAATTATGTTCCGTAAAGTTACGCCAATAGATGCAAAAATGTATTTTTACTTTTTCATCTTTTATTGATTTATCAAAATTTCTAAATTACACATTGACATTTGTTAAAATTGTTTTGATGTGAACTTCACGATCATGATATATTTCTTAAATCAATAAAAATTTGCTGATAAAGTTCACTGGTCTCCGGTCACAAGTCTTCAATAAACAAGGAAGTAATGAACCTGAGTGATCAAACCTTTAAAAACGGAAAGAATATATAAGCAAAATAGGGAGCGATGATCAGAAAAATTACCCTGAGTGTATATATTTATCTAAATCTATGTATCCATGAAGGTAAGAGTAATCAGATGTATCAAATGATTTGTAAATAATTGTAAGTATCTTGTATTTGAAAATTCAAACATGTACGCTGCAATTTGTTGTTAGTTTTAATCAATAATAAACTCTTATTTTTAGGATCAACCATTGTTTACGACGTTTTGGGGTCAAGTGAAGAATATTTTATTATCAATTCATCAGTCGTAGAATGGGAAAAAGCGCATACAGTCTGTAGTTCAAAAAATGGATCTTTGGTTGAGGTGACGGATCTACAGAAACACATTACAAACAATACAAAACTGCTAAAGATGTATAATTCATCATATTGGTCTTCTGTTTCATTTACTCCTTGGATAGTATACAGAGGTAATTGTCAATGTGAAATGATTTTTTTTTTTCAGAAATCATCAACGTAAAATAATAAAAGCAACAATGTTTAAAAATAAAAATGCATAAGGAATTAGAGGAAACTTTAAACATTATTTACCTGTTAAAAAAGAGGATCCAATGGATTGATATTTGAGAATCCTTTGATAAAATTAAATTTATCGACTTAAATTTAACCACTGTGTATTACATCTATAGAGTAAAGGTTCCCTTTACTTTGTAGGTTGTTTTTCAAGTAAGTTTGGAGGAAAGTACTTTGTTCAAAACCAGAATACCGTTGGGAATTGCTTTAGTAGCTGTGATTGGTATTGTAACTTGTACAACATTGCCTTATCCAATTTTGCTCTAGAGGTAAGTTTCCTTTCCTAAATTACCGTCACGGTAGACCAATCAGTATAGGGCTCGCTTCGGAAGATCTTGAGTTCAAATCTTGACCTCGACTGACTTTAGTTAGGTTAGATCTAGACCCCGTGTCGCAGTAATAGCTGACATGATAAAGATCCCTCACTACTTAACGGCTCTGGATGCCGAGTAAAGATGAACATCTCCATATGAGTAAAAAAAATTCTCCAGTGGGACGTACATGTAAAGCAACACACAATCAATCAATTCATTCCAAACTGTACATAAAAAGGGTGAAAATAACACTAATTTTACGTAGGCAACTACTGCAATATACATGTATAATAGTATTGTATTGTAAAATTGTAATTTTTTTAAATTATATTTCTTTTTTTCAAGCACAGGAGAGAGAGAGAGAGAGAGAGAGAGAGAGAGAGAGAGAGAGAGAGAGAGAGAGAATGTGGATCTTTGCATAAAGATAAAACTTTACTTCAGGAAAATTAAGCTTGTTATTCTTAAAAAACCTAGACAAATAAAAAAAGTAAGGTCTTATTACTGTGATACCTACATGTAGGCATAGAATTACGAGATACAATTACTTTAATAAACTTTATATGCATTTATGTAGCTAAGATTGAGATCCGTCAAGTTGATGCCGTATATCTTTATAGTATTTTGTAGATATTACGATTTTTTGTGCAAAAGATATTTTGGGTGTTTTTTTTTTTTTTACAAAACTCTTGTTGCCAGGTTAAATATGATTACTGTTATTATAGCTTTGCTCTTTAAAAATATTTGGATTTTTCGCGGTCACGGTGGATATGTTATTCCAAGATTGTATATTTGGTAACTTCCCCTTCTCTCTCTCTCTCTCTCTCTCTCTCTCTCTCTCTCTCTCTCTAGTTGTTAAAACTTTAAATTCAAAAGTGAAAAACTTTGGTGAAATCTATATATTGTTATTTTCAAAGGGCAAAGTGTGTTACTGTTATTGTAATAAGACCGACATCTCACACTGGAAGCTAGCAGGAAGCAATAAATGTAACATTACCTGTCAAAACTCTACAGAGGATGGTTTCTGTGGTGGAAATGGTCACATGTCATTCTATAAAGGTAATTTCATAAATACAATACAATTCATAATATAATTTTAAGATAAAAAGTTAAAAGCTGACATATGTGTAAACTATAAAAATGTTGGGATAGATTTATCTATGTGAACATCGTTCGATAATGTTTTATAACTACTCCGATAATCAGTTGATAGTTTAGATATTGTAGTGGATAGTTTCGATTTACATTCATTTGAAATAATATTCATTAATATCATATATTCTTTGTTCAGCAATGGCGCATAAATTTGGTCACAATCCCTAAATTTTTGTACATATTCCTTATCAATTAATTGTTTAAACTCTTTTTTTAATTTTAACTTCAAAACATATTGTTTCAACATTTAAATTATATAGTAGAAAGGGGAAATTATTATAAGAATTTTTAAAAGGTCTTTAACATTAAAACATTCAAATAATGCTTACAATTCACAAATGTTTAATATTGTTTATCATTATTTACATCTTTTACAGTTGATAAAGACAATAGGGCAGGAGGTGAATTTTGTTTGGCGTATAACTGTCATCTCAATAAAATCTACGGACATAATTGTACACAGGAGTATGAAGGTTACTGCGGTGAGTAATAGACAGCAAACATGAACTCCGAAACGGTGGTATATTTGTAAAATAAAATATACATAATACACAATATACTAGAAATTGTTTCTCTTGTCCATAAAATTTTGAAACGATGAGAGTGTGGAACAGGTATATTTGTTTTTAAAAAAATATATATACATATACAATATACAGGCATTGTTAAGGATTGTTTATATTTACTTCATCCTGTCCATAAAAGCTGTTGAAATGGTTAGATATATTTTTGCCTGGGTCTCTCTCTCTCTGTGTTTGTCGAAAAACTTTAGGTTGTAGTTGTACTTAAATTGGCTAACTATTACACAAAAATATTAAACGTTTTCTAACCACACTTCACATATATATTATTCGTGAAGAATGGGATCAACAACCTTGAGAGAATATTGAATAAAATATGCATTGTTAAGGTAGATGTGATATTATATTTACTTCATTAAGCTACTTTTTAAAAAAAATATGAACTTGGTCATAACTTTTAAACAGTTAGTGCTAGTGCTATCATACTTCACATATGTATTGTATGTGATAAGACATTCCACTGGATACCAGCAATTTTGATCTTGGAGATTGGCTGACTTTTAAAAAGATTTTACCCTTTGCCATAACTTTTAATATACAATGAGGAAAATGCTTTTTAATTTGGTAAATTTTTGAGATTTGAAATATTTCATATTATTGCCATTAAATTTTACTTTGTGGGAATACTTGATTCTATGTTTCTGAAAATGAATATTATTTTCTATATAATGGTATCTTCATAATATTCATAATGGTATGTTCATTATATTCAACATTCTGGTAGATTTCATTGATTTTTCTTGTATACTTCTATTGCATATAAGCAATATTGAAGCTAGCTGTAAAAATTTTTATATTGTGTGTTTATTTAATTTATTCTATTCAGACTGGAATATGATTAATTTAAATTTTGTTGAAATCTTATTTTAGGCCAAACCGCATTAATAACGTTTTCAATAACTTTTGCCGATTCCCTTAGTTTTGTATGTATTTATTCCAATAAAATGTTTTTTGCATCATGCACTAAACCTAGGACTTTGATTAATTTCAGTCTAATTACCAGAATACTTGATTTACAATTATTTCAAAACGATGTTTTGCCTTTTAGTTACTAAAAACCGGGACGAAACCTTCACTTTTACAAAGCAACTTCCTATGACTTGGAGTAATTATTCAAGAGCTTGTAAAAGTCAGAACAAGTTCATGACCGCTTATCAACAAGAATGGCCTCGACATCCATCTTGTAATGGTCATGCCTGGACTGGAATTAGGACGTACTTAATAACGAATTATCCAGGTACGCATGACAGAAAACACGACGTTGTAATAGTTTTGTATATGTTAAAATCTCACTGGAAGTCCAGGGTAACATAGCAGCTCTGCTTGTAACAAAAACATGTTTAGTGTATCGTATAAAAACATACTTGTCATTTTTATACCTTATTGCAATGAGCACAGCCTGGAAAAGTTTAGATTTAATTAACCTGCAACAGCAATTCATCTCATGAAATTATAATGACATGATTACTTCATGTATGTTAATTTTCAACCTTATATAGGGTCATACTTCACAAGCTTCAGATCTTGCTATACAGTTCAATGGAATTTTAAGTGGGAGTATGTGAGGAGCAATTGTTATGAAAAACATCATTTTATCTGCAAGTTTCAAGGTAAAGGCTAACGTTAAGAATCATATATTTTATTTTTTAAAATATATTTTATATCTGTCTTATACATGTTAAAGCAGAATCAAAATTGTATATTATATTTCTATGACTATTCATTGGAACAGGCTAAGATAAAGTAAGGATATATAAGATTTGTGTAAATAATATGATTGAATAATGTTTGAAAATCAGAAAACATATTATATAATTTAAACATGTATTATAATGATCCAATTTTGTTGAAGCCATTCTAATATACTTACAGGGACTTTTTCATCTACAGTGAAAACAACAACAGGAATCACAAACTTTATTGCAACTAATACCAAAGGTACCAAAGTTCACATCTATTTCCTGAATAAATAGAGGATATTTAACGTTTTGTTGATGGATATGGAATTATTTCACGAACTGAATCGGGATTTCTGGATTTTTCTGTTTAAACCCAATGCAAGAACAAGAAAGAGCACACGGCCGGTATGACCGGTCAACGTGATGCTCACTCCTCCATAACACCTAATACCACCTCTGATGTTGTGGAGGTCTAAGTGTGCTCCGCTCTTATTTTGTAATGTTTAATGGACTTTTGGGCTCGAATACTGTTCGTTGTCTCAACATATTTATTTCATTTTCTCGAGTGAAACGTCATAGTTGAGCGGTCGAGAAGTCATAGCTGTGTAAGCTTGAAAAAATTCATTATCCAACTTCACACATTAATTTTTCTGTTTATTACATTGTCTTTGATTTTCCCTTTGCTTCTGTCTTAACGTCCTTCTGTATGAATAGTGTCAGCTGTAAGGTTACATAGTGTCATATACTAGAGCGGTCGAGAAGACATAGCTGTATAAGATTGAAAATATTGTAAACATCCATGAATAAACAACATTTTTTGAGAAAAATGTAAATAATAGTATTTCAAGGTTGAAAATGTAATAAATATGCAAATCTAATGTAAATTTAATTTACAATATTAAGATTCAAAACAGCATGATACTTTTGGTTGTTTCTACCTTTCAAGTTGACCATAAACAATAAGTTGCCTTCTTCGTTGATAGTATATACCGTATATTCTTTTTTATATCTATAAAATTTTTTTGCGACCATTTTGAATTCGCAAAATATAAAACACGCAGAAATTATGTCAGCTATAATGTGACATAAAACATTACCATTTGAAACAAAAAAATTATTAATCGTAAAAAATAACACGCAGAATAAAAACTGTAGTAATCTTCCCCTTTTTCGCAAAATTTCCAACAAGCGAAAAAAACCGGATATACGGTATGTCCTAATCCTTTAATTTAACTGAAAATAAAAAAAATAATGAGGTTTAAGATATCTTAAGTCAAAGGATTTTTATTCTATCATTCTTCATTATGTCTGAGTAAAGCATCATAATAATTTTGAATGGTTTCATATATATACAATAAAACTCGTTTAGTACGAACACGGATATTGCGAATTCACGGATATAACGAAGTCATCTTGGAACCACAGCTATTCAAATTTACTGAATTTCTTGTACGGTTATAACTAATTACTGATATAGCGAAGTAATTTCAGAGGTCCCAGTGACTTCGTTATAACCGAGCTTTGCTGTATATTTCATCAAAGATATAAAAAGTTGTATTATTTCTGATATCATCAATCTAATCATTTAGGTACTACTCAGTCTCTTAGAAGGATATCGACAGAAATATTAACAATGACAGGTCAAGCTAAACATACCCGTATCGCTCCTAATTACGGAACAAGTCCAGAATTTACAGTTTCTCCGACCACAGATCTGTTTTTTACCGAAGATCCCACTTCAATCGCAAAGAATTTTGGGAGAGATTTTCAGAAAAGGACTACTATTGTTAACATCGCTTCAAAAGGTTGGACATCATATCTAAGCAAAGACAACGATGAATCCAAGTCAAGTAGGCATTTAAATTCATTAACATTTATCACTCAGAAACTTGCCCTGAAGGGTTTTAGTTTCTTGTTTAATTTCTGTTTCAAAAGGTACCATTGGGATAATTGTTGGTTCTACCCTTGCTGTCTTTTTATGTGCTTCCATTTGTCTGCTTCTGTTGTATCTGAAAAGAAAACGGTAAGTTTAGATAACGAATCATCTGTTCTGAGTTATTCAATCCTCTCATATTCACTTTCCTTTTCGTCTCCCAGAGCAAAACATGGACTTTGCCATTATAACCATATGGGAGGCGAGGATATCATGTATTGTGAGTTCTTTCCCCACTGTACCTCTACTTAAGTTATTGTGTTTTACGTTTTTCAGCAAATTGCGGACACCTTCTGTAAAGTTTACAAATAACGCATATGAGGAAAAAAGCGTTGAAACAAACAATCTTAGGGAAAACGCTATTTACATCAACGAGACTTCAAAAAATTGTTCTCAGACAACAGCAAAGTCTGACCATGACGATGTTTATGTTGAAAATGCTGAAGGCGTGTACGACAGCTTACACAGTTCTCGTCAGAAAAAGTCCTCTTATGACAACCCACAGTATGACAGCACGATAGGATGGGATAACGTCTACTCTTCTACAACACATCAGGATAATACAAACCATGGGAATAGTGATGAAAGTGATTACAACACTTTGGATGGCACTCGGGATGGAAATTCCTCAATGGAAAACTCTGATTATGACACTTGTAATCGCTATGTGACTTCTGATGGGAATCTGTATCAAAAAGTATGAGTGATTAAGATATGCTTTCACATTCTTTTATGAAGAAAGAAATGATCTATCATCAACTTTCAAATGTAAATCATTTTGAGAGAGATTTTAGGCATACCTTCCCAAAGTTCGCTTAATACATGTAGTAATGAAATTGTAGTAAAATAAACGTTTTACATATGTGCATGTATGTGGTTGCAGAAATGGGATATTATGAGTATAAAACGATTGTGGGTGTACGCATTGTGGAATGTACCAGAGAGCATGGAGGTCCTAGTTATTATGCAAGATTGATACATAAACTTAATGTTTATGCCATTTCAATAATAACGTCTGATTATCCTTTTTAAACTTTGTTAAGAATTTTGTTTGGTAGTGCCCCTCACAAACTGAAAATGTTTGGTTGTGTCCTCCCCCAAATAAAATTGTATTCCACTGCTATCATTTCACTATGAATAATACATGTAATTTATCTTCTAGCAACCATTTTATTGCTACCCTATATACATATATAATACAATAAGGTTCATTCTGAACATCTGTTTAATTAATATTGCCTTTTTACATATAACAGATGTTAGGTATTTCAAATTAGGTTTGGGAACTTTTGCAATACAGACTACAAGTAATTGATTTTTCGTTCCGTTGATTTATAATTTCTTGATTTGCTATTATTAAGATAAGAAATCATATACAACCAATATATCTTTTACATTAATTACTTTCATCTCTGATTTGTATTATGAATTCTCTTTCAAATAATTTTCAGCTGCTTTTTCCCCATTTTTTCAATTAAGGTTTAACTTCTACGGTGTTAAAATGTGTAAGATATTAAATCTGTATATAAATGTCAAACTAAAATGTAAACACTTCTTAAACAGAATCTTTTTTAATGATGAAGATATATGAAGTCGAATAAAGTCTCACAAAGGTTTTTTTTGTTTTGTTTCATGGTACATGTACGTACAGACAACCCTACGTATGATAGTGCAGTTGCTTCTTTTAAAAAAAAAAACAAGGTTTCATGATTATATCCATGATCTTCCAGTGAAAAAATAACATAAACAATTTAATTCATTAAGATTTTCCTTGGCAATTTATTGATAATAATCCCAGTGGAATGCAACAACTATACGAGCAGAAATACATGTACATATATTAGATTAAAATTAATACTGGCTATTTCTTCATAGCACACGAAGGAAGCATTTGAAGTGAAACTCGTGCTGACAACAGAAGTATGTTTTCCGGCAATAATATATCACAGTATATAATTAATAGATTCTTTTATGATTATTTACCGCCAATAAGCATATAATCATTCATGATATTAATTTATCAAGTAAACAAAAAGAGGAAGTAGATAATTTAATTGAAATCAAAATATAGGGAAATTATATAGTACGTACACCTAAGATAAATCAGTCACAAGGTGTCTCTTTCCCACCGTGTTCTAGCTCTAGTTCAACTGTGTAATATTCCTTTAATATTACAAAGCAATGTCTGTAAAATATTTTGAAGAAACATTGGATACTAACCAAGACCTTGTACATGTAACTACTTTGACATAAGTGGGGTCAAAAGAATGATATAAGCATAAATGATTAAACAAACTTTTATCAATGAAACATATGGAGATAACGAGCAGTATTCAAGATCAAAATTTAAAAAAAGCAAAATAGGAGCAGAGCAAATACAACCTCCAAAACATCAGAGGTGGGATCAGGTGCCATGAAGGAGTGAGCATCTCCTGCCGACCGGTCACGCCCGCCTTGTGCTCCATGTCATAACAGGAAAATCTTGAAAATAGCAACTTCAACAGTTCAGCCAATTTTACCCCGATATCTATTAGATGCTGATTGAGAGATAACCTTTGATGTGCCAGAAGATCAGTGTAAGAATTATGCTTTTATTACCTCTCTCTCTCTCTCTCTCTTTCTTTTATGTATTTCAGCGGATGATACATGTACCTTTTTGTCTTTGAGTTATGATCAATGGTAATTTCTCCAAGTACAGGATCAGCAATTAAAGTGTAAAATAATGATAACTTTCAGTCTCAAGAGTCTCATAAATTACATGCTAGTCATGCAAGTATTTCAGTACATACTGACTTATGTGCATAGTGCCAAACTTAGGTAGTGTATTTTACCTAAATAATTATGTTACTTAATTTAAAAAAAATCCATGAAATTTATATCTTTTATCATCTTTTATAGATTCATCAAAATTAAAAGAAAACTTACTTAATGTTTAGAAGTTTAAATTCGAATAAGACATTTACACTTGTGAAAATTGTTTTGATGTGAACTTTACGATCACGATTATTTTCTTCAATCAATAAATACTTGCTGATAATTAGGGTCACAAGACTAAATAAAATAAGGAAGTATTTAACATGAGTGACCTATACTTTTACAAACAGAATGGATCAGAGAGTGATGTCTAGGAAAATTCTCTTTATTATTTACATGTATAAATATATTTACATAAATCTCTGTATCCAAAAAGGTAAGCAAAGATAAGACAAATTGATCTCACAATTATATTAATAATAGAGTATTCTATATTTGTAAATTTTTAAGCTACAAATATTTCAAGTAATTATTCAGTGTCAATATTAAACCTTTGTATAGGGCCAGTCGTTGGTTATCTAATACTAGGGTCCAGTGAAGAACACTACATTACTAATTCATCACTTGAGAATTGGAATAAGGCGAATGAAGTATGCAGTTCAGCAAATGGATCTTTGGTTGAAGTGAAGGATCTGCGACAACAGAATAAAAACATTACAGAACTTTTAAGAAATAATTCATCATATTGGTCGTCTGTAGTTGGTTTATTTACTCCTTGGATAGTATACAAAGGTAATGGTATAATATGTAAAAAGATTTGTCTATAATTCATCAATAGAGAATATTAATAATAAAAATAATTTGAAAGTAAGAAAATGCTCAAAAATGTTATCAAAGGATAATGATTCGAAACTTACATGTAAGCAGTAAATGGTTTACAGGCTAACTTGAAATTGACAATTCTTCATATCTATGAAAACACTTTCCTTCAAACACGATAAAGAAATACATGAGTTGACGAGCGGAGCTGAATATCGATATTTGGTTCCCTTTCAGAACTCCCAAGACATAAAAAAAAACTAACGTTTTAATTAAATTGTTTACACTCCTGTTTAACATAGAGTAAAAGTTTCTTTTTACTTTGTAGGTTGTTTTGCAAGTACGCTCGGACAAAATTATACTGAATTCATTTTCCAGCAAGAAAATACTGTTGGGAATTGCTTCTATAGATGTAACTTGAATTGTAGTAGAAGATCTAAATTGACTTATTTTGCTCTAAAAGTAGAAAAAGGTCTATTGGCATTTAGTTAAACTTGTTTTGTACTTATTTTGAAATTAATTCTCAACTAAAAACATTGAATTTTCCATTTTCAAAAGGTCATTCATAGGCATTTAGTTAAATTTTAACAATATATTTTGAAAGAAAAATATTTTTTTCTATACAATATTTTTTTTACAACATTCTTTGTTATTGGAAGGAAAGTCGAGAGTTTTACCACACTTCGGATATTTGTCACACCGTGACAGGATATCATTTTGATATCCTTTCACACTGTGACAGGATATCACTTTTATTCAATGGATAAATTACAGTATTTCACTGGTAAAAATGTAATAAACAATTTTATTCATTTCAAATTAAACATGTTCATCTTATTTATATAATTATAGTTTCAGCTTTGTTCTTGTTGTGTGCTGACATGAACTCCAAATAGTTTGAAGGATTTGAATGCTGCTCTTGTCTTGGATAGTCTATATTTGGTGTCGATTTCTGCTCCGTCATCTGCCATTACTTCTTAAAATTTTGTATGTAAAGGTTTTTGTGATTTTCCACTTTGACCGCTTGTGAGTTGTTTACAGTTGGGGTCATGACGTCTGTTTTTTGTGTTGCTCTTCAGTCCAATGCTTATTACATATGTGTGGAGCCTGTTAGTTTTGTCTTGAATGTGCTGGTTGGAGTGATAGAATAAGGTTTCCTCTCATCAGCAAGTCCACTGGCCCTTTTCACAAAAAATGTTACGACTAAAATTCCTTCCTCATTCTACAACAAATATTTAAGCTGCAAAAATCTTTTTTCGCTATAACATTATATTAATTATTTATGATTACATTGTAAATAATTATTTTGAAAAAATATCTTTGTTGAAAAAATTACAGAGTATTGAAATTTTAGTCTTAATCGTACCATTTTTTGTGAAAAGTGCCACAGATTTTCTAGAGTTGTTAATGTATCTCTTCTTATGCCTCTGGGAATATCAGATGTAATTTTCATGATCCTTTCATGATATGATTGCTCTTATTTGTGGCCATGTTTAACAATTTTTTTTGGATATTTAGGACTTTAAATGTGGTGTTGTATCTCCCTTTCTTTCAATTAACTTAACTTTTAAAATTGATAAATCCATTTTTTTTTTTGTAATTTTCAAAGGGTGAAAATTGTTATTGTTTTTGT